>NC_058084.1:308166639-308227311 GCF_014858855.1 Bufo gargarizans
GGCCAATAACTGGCGGCAGCCTTGTATACAAATACCTAAAGAAGGACCAGAGTTAAAGCGCTGGAAATGGCGTGGAGAAATTGGTGAATATATGATGATTATTAATTATAACATTTCCTGACAATGGGGAAATTTTGACTAAAATTGGACATCCCCTTTAAGTAAAAGGGAACTCCCCAACTCACAAGTGATGTAGATTAGTAATCATGGGGATGTGCTTAGGCTGTTTTGATATTGAAGGTAAATCTGAAAGGAACTGGGCGTGCAAACATTATAGTTCTGCTTCCTCGTTTGATTAATCCTTTCAGAATGATATGGATTAGACGAGTACCCTTCGTGGAGTTATCCTTAAATTATGCAAACACTGTCCAATTCAGGACCATGAACTGGTGCAGGTCTATGTTGTATAAATGGAAATTTTAAGAGATTACACAGAAAGTGTTAAAGGGGTTGTCTCATTTTAGATATCATATCATCTAGTGCAGGGATCAGCAACCTTCAGCACTCCAGCTGCTACGAAACGACAACTTCCAGCATTCAAAGATGCACGGCCGTTCTTCTAACGCCTATAAGGGGGTCCATTCACACCTCCGTATGAGTTTTGTGAATCCGCAAAACACGGACACCGGCTATGTGCGTTCCGCATTTTGAGGGCCACACACTCAGAGAAAATGCCTTTTCTTGTCCGCAATTGCAGACAAGAATAGGACATGTTCTACTTTTTGTCGGAATGGAAGTTCGGTCCACAAATGCGGATGTGGACAGCACATTCCGGCCACGTCGAAAATGAATGGGTCTGCACCTGTTCCTCAAAATTGCGGAACGGATGCGGACCCATTTTGCGGACGTGTGAATGGACCCTTCAAGTGAATAGAACATTCTGGGAGTTGTAATTTCAGAGCAGCTGGAGTGATGGGGGTTGCTGATCCAATGTCAGATACCTCTGGGACCCGCACCTATCTCCAGAACAGGACCCCAGAAGTGAGCGGAGAGCAGCCACGCATGTGTGGCCATCCACCATTCATTTCTATGGGACTGACAAAAATTGCTGAGTGCTGGTTCGGCTATCTCCGGCAGTCCCACAGAAGTGAAATGGTGGCAGTGCTTGCGCTAAGCGCTATTTATTTCTATAGGACTTACGAAAATAGCAGAGTGAGCTTGTTCGGCTATTTTCAGAACTCCCACAGAAATTCATGGAAAGCACGCCGTGCATGCAGGGGGCGTCCCCCATCACTTTCAAAGGCCCATTTTGGAGATACATCCTTGACCTGCCTCCTATGTGACTTTGATGCATGTCCTATAGCAATAGGTCATCAGTCTGAGATGACACAACCCCTTTAACTAACAAAGCTATAGCACTGTATATGGCAGTAATCCAAGCAATGTTTCCTCTTATGCAAAGTCCCCAACATGGAAAAGACGTTGCTCCCACATATAAAACTGAATAACATAACATTGGAACATATTCACCACAAAGTTTTCTGTTTTGACTTTGAAGACACTCGGTTTAAGGTCCAAGACACTGGTTACCTAAGTTTTACGGAGTTGTCTTATTCTCCCTGGCACAACTGTCCTTATCCGAGAAGCTGTCATTGGTAAACAGTGCTATACAGGAAAGATATACTTTTCAATCCCTTCTCAACAGCTAATTTGGCATATTCAATTATAAGAAGTGAGAATAATGTGTTAAGAAAGAGTGTTTGCATGGTCTGTTTACCGCACCTTTTTTTATAATTATATTCAAACTTCCCCTAAACCAGGCCTAAATAACAAAGTCACAAGTTAAATTTCTGACTCTGCTCTTAACCCCTTTTTGCATATATACATACACACACACACAACTTCCACTTTAAAGAGGACCTTTCACCGATCCTGACACTGTGAACTAAGTATACAGACATGGAGAGCGGCGCCCGGGGTTCTCACTGCACTTACTATTATGCCTGGGCGCCGCTCCATTCTCCCGCTATGCCTTAAGGTATCTTCGTTCACTAAGTTATAGTAGGCAGAGATTTCAGTCACTAAGTTATAGTAGGCGGAGTCTGCCCTTGTTCTGCTGTAGCGCTGGCCAATCGCAGCGCAGAGCTCACAGCCTGGGAGGTTATTTTCTCCCAGGCTGTGAGCTCTGCGATGCGATTGGCCAGCGCTACAGCAGAACAAGGGCAGACTCCGCCTACTATAACTTAGTGAACGAAGATACCGGAGGGCATAGCAGGAGAACGGAGCGGCGCCCGGGGATAATAGTAAGTGCAGTGAGATCCCCGAGCGCCGCTCTCCATGTCTGTATACTTAGTTCACAATGGTCCTCTTTAAAGTGTACCTGGGTTAAAAAAAAAAAAAGGTTTGCATAACAGCTGTGCTTATATTATCATAATATAGCCCTGTTCCAGCTGCACAGCTAGATGCATTTCTCTCAGCAAATGTCTCCCTTTGGCCAGTACTGTATGCAGTGAACTAATTTCCAAAATTTCCCACTGTGTTTGCTTTCTTCTACTGAGCTTAAAAAGCAGAGGAAAGATCAATCACACTTACAGAAAGGCAGGACGCTTCTGTGCTGTTTAGAAGCAGTGGTTTTATCAGGTTCGGGGTCTCGGCTAGCTCTGTCACGCCCCCACTTCCTCTCAGCCATCTTCCGAGTCTGTTACGAGGGACAGATCTTGCCTGATAGTAGACAGCGGACTGCAAGTTAGGTGTAAGAGATCCCTAGTGACCATGTCTTTACTGCAGGCATTTTTATTTATTTATTTTTTTAATTGGGGTTTAAAAAAAATTGCTACTTACACCATTCTATAGAAAATTAAATTGTGTGACAATACAGCAACTCTTTAAAGCAAATCTCACTGTATAGCACTCTGGAATTAAATAGACTGGATTGGCACTTAGGCTACTTTCACACTAGCGTTCGGGTTTCCGTTCGTGAGCTCCGTTTGAAGGAGCTCACGAGCGGACCCGAACGCAGCCGTCCAGCCCTGATGCAGTCTGAATGGAGGCGGATCCGCTCAGACTGCATCAGTCTGGCGGCGTTCAGCCTCCGCTCCGCTCGCCTCCGCACGGACAGGCGGACAGCTGAACGCTGCTTGCAGCGTTGGGGTGTCCGCCTGGCCGTGCGGAGGCGTGCGGATCCGTGCGGATCCGTCCAGACTTTCAATGTAAGTCAATGGGGACGGATCCGTTTGAAGATGCCACAATGTGGCTCAATCTTCAAGCGGATCCGTCCCCCATTGACTTTACATTGAAAGTCTGGACGGATCCGTCCCAGGCTATTTTCACACTTAGCTTTTTTTTGCTAATATAATGCAGACGGATCCGTTCTGAACGGAGCCTCCGTCTGCATTATTATGAGCGGATCCGTTCAGAACGGATCCGCCCGAACGCTATTGTGAAAGTAGCCTTAGTCAGTCAGATCATACTGAAGGGACGGGGTAATAAAATGATGAACACACAGACACAAAAGGGGCTTGATATGCGTACAGGTCGTTGCACAATCGGCAATGGCAGAAGATACACAACAATATAAATGGAAATCCTTGTTCTAAGGTGATGACGTAGACTAAACGATGAACATATATTTAGAATCATTATCCACAGGAGAGTGCAGGAATGTATTTATAATATTGAATTGCAAACTAAAAGCAAAAATTTTATTTTTATACAGCTTCTACCCATTTTTTTCTATAAAATCTCAAAAGATATGGGTCGTGTTTTTTAGAAATATGAAGTCCCATTCTGTGGAATAAAAAATACATAATTAAATAAAACATTAATTACCCTTACGGAGTATCATTTTGAAAAGATGAAATGTCGCTATAGATATTTAGATACCTAAGGCCCTGGTCATGAAAGGGGATAATAGCGCACAGACAGAAAGAACGAGCAGCATGATCTGGTCACTGATGGGAACATTTTTAATAGCTTTAGATTTGGACAATCCATCCATACCATAGACGATAGAGTTGCGTCCCATATGAAGTAATTTACTGATCAGCTGGTCTCCATCCACCAGCTCACTGCTTCCACATGAAGGATAGACTAACGGAAGTCATAAGAGAAAGCAGAGAACACAAATAAAGCTTTGTGATCTACCGTACGCCTCATGACTTACAGTATAGGTGTATGTGAATTTATACATATATTTTTAGGATATTCGATAATTGTATCAAAGAATAAGCACTAGTGTTGGGCGAGCATGCTCAGCCGAACACCATTTTGACTCGAGCATTGTGATGCTCGAGTCTGCTCCCCGCACAGTTGTTGGCTGCTACGCAGCCAATAAACGTGCAGAGAGGTACTGGCACTCAAATATAGCACCCAATGACACGTGGTTCGGCAAAGTCTTAATCAGGGAGAGCTGCAGCAGAAGGGACAGATAGTGTAGGGACGGGATATTATTTATTTATTTTTTCAGGCAGGGTTTAGTCTTGAAAGGTGTTAGAGACCCAAAAGTCCCTTTAAGGACTATTGTTTTATCTGGCTGCAATATATATTATTAGCGCAACCTGCACTAAATTGCATGCAATTGTTTGGCAGCTGCTGACAGTGACACAACCTCTGCTACATCTGTGGTGTTACATTTGCACACCCTAAATATCTGACATTCAGCACAATTGTTTGGCCGCTGCCGACAGCGACATTATCTGCGCAACATCTCCTGTATAACATTTGCGCATCCTAAATATCTGACATTCAGTGTAATTTTTTCTTAGCCGCTGGTGACAGCGACATTACTTGCGCTATATCTCCTGTACAACGTTTGTGCATCCTAAATATCTGTGACATTCAGTGTAACTTATTTGCGCATACACTTACAAAACCTGCGCTACTGTACGTGTGTAATACTTGCAAGCATATATACCATTTAATAGGCTCAAGGCGAGCAGTAAGGGACGGGGAAGTGGCAGTGCTGCTGATAGTGTAAGCAGAGGCTGTGGCGCTGGGCACGGTGAAACTGTGCCTGCTGCCAGAGAACAAGAAACACAATCATCCACGATACCTAGCTTCATGTCCCAGTTTACAGGGCAGAGCAGGACACCACTCTCTTAGTCACACCAGTGTGACCAGGTGGTCGGTTGGATTGCAACAGATAATGTTTCCAGTCGGTTAAGTACCACCATGTCTTCCACAAAGTCCAGTCTCAGTAGCCAAGAGTCTGGTCAACAGAATCCTCACCCTGATCCTCCTTCCTCCCACCATGGAGAGTCTTGGCAAACAAGTGATCCCACACGTGGATATTCCGAGGAGCTCTTTTCAATCGCCATTCCTTGATTTGGGCCTCTCGCCAAACCAGCTTGAAGAGGGACATGAGGAGATCTTGTGCACCGATTCCCAAACTCTTGAGCAGTCAGAAGATGATGATGATGATGATGGTGGGGGAACGGCAATTAGTGTTTCACGAGGTGGTGGATGAGGACGAGATACAGTTGTCAATAAGTCAACGGCAATTAGTGTCTCAAGAGGTTGATGATGAGGATGATACACAGTTGTCATAAGTGATGTTTTTGTTAGGTCAACAAATCAGGAGAATGACCAGAGTGAGGAAGTGGAAGAGGAGGTGGTGGACATTGAAATCACTGACCCAACCTGGGAATGTGGCAAGCTGAGCGATGACAGCAGTACAGAGGGGGAGGTATCCGCAGCACCGCAACAGACTGGCAGAAGCAGGAGGGTGGCAAAAGGGAGAAGGCGGGCCACACCAAACAGGCCCGCAACTTTTCCCCGGAGCCCCCTCTTGCGTAAATCTCCCTTGCGAAGGGGTAGGTGTTCCGCAGTGTTGCACTTTTTTGAGGAAAGTGCAGACAATAAAAGAATTGTCATTTTCAACCTGGGTTATACCAAAATGAGCAGGGGCGTGAACACTAGCAACCTCGCCACCAGCAGCATGATGCACCACATGGCATCAAAACACCCTAAAAAGGTGCGCTGAACACCTGGGTCCACAATCAGTGTCTGCGGGTCACAACCACTGCCTCCTCTTCCCCTGTGTTATATGCTGGCCAATTCCCTGTCCAAGACACAGGCCCGGATGCCTCCCGCCCTGCACCTGGACCTTTGCAAGCACCATCAGCTAGCACATCCACTTCTATGACCCAGCACAGCGTAGAGATGTCCCTACCCCAGGCCTTTGAATGAGAGCGCAAATACCCAGCCACCCACCCACCCACAGGCCATAGCCCTAAATGCACACCTTTCCAAATTGCTGTCCCTGTAAATGTTGCCATTTAGGCTTGTGGACACTGAGGCTTTCCGCAGCCTGATGGTGGTGGCAGTCCCTCACTACTCAGTCCCCAGCCGCCACTATTTTTCCCGGTGTGCCATCCCTGCCTTACACCATCACGTGTCCTATAACATCACCTGTGCCCTGACCAAAGCAGCTATTGGGAAGGTCCATTTAACGACTGACAAATGGACAAGTGCTTTTGGCCAGGGATGCTACATTTCCCTGACAGCACACTGGGTGAATGTTGTGGAGGCTGGGAGCGAGTCGTACCCTGGGATGGCACAGGTGCTACCGACACCAAGGATTGCGGGCCCTACATCGATCTGGATTTCAACCACCACCTACATTAGTGGCTGCAACCCCCCCTTCTTCACTTCCACCTCTGAATTCTCATCTTGCAGTACCAATCAGCCATTAGTCAGTAGCTGGAAGCAGTGTAGCACTGCAGTGGGCAAGCAACAACAGCCCGTGCTGAAACTAATTTGCTTAGGTGACAAACAGCACACCGCCGCAGAGCTGTGGCAGGGTATAAGGGACCAGACTAAGCTCGCCACTCAACCTACAACCAGGCATGGTTGTGTCTTGGTGGAATACCAGCCTCTCCAGTCAGCTCCCGCTCTTCACAAGCGACGAGTGGGCATGGATGTCTGACCTCTGTGAGGTTTTACGCAACTTTGAAGAATCAACACAGATGGTGAGCGGCGATGCTGCTATTATCAGAGTAACCATGACACTTCTGTGTCTACTGAAATGCTCGCTGCTCACAATGAAGGAGGACGCTTTGCATGTGGAAGAGGTGGAAATGGGGGAAGACAGTACACAGGGTGATAGCCAGACCACCCTTCAGTGCTCCAGACTAAAAAAAATACCTAGTAGCCATTGGCTCCTGAACTAAAAAAATTTAGGAGCCAAATCAAATTTTTAGTCGCCAAATAGAGACCGAATAAAAATTTTGGTATCGTGACAACGCTACGCCGATCAGATCGGCATAGGGTTGTTTTGATACCAAAATTTTGATTCGCTTTCGTCACCATAAAAAAGTATTGCGATACTCAATACCGCGCAAAAAAAGCTGCGTGCATTTCGCATTTTATGAAACATTCGGCCCATAATAGAACAGTCCTATCCTATTTTTTGGGGTGACAAGGTGACTAAAAAATGGCGAATGCTCACCGCATAGGAGAAATTTTTTAATAATTTAATAGTTTGGACAGCGCTATGTAATATGTTTATTTATTTATTGTTTATATATTTTATATGTAAAATTGGGAAAGGGGGGATTTAAACTTAATATTAGGGTACTTTCACACTAGTGTTTTTCTTTTCCGGCATAGAGTTCCGTCCTAGGGGCTCAATATCGGAAAAGAACTGATCAGGCATATCCCTATGCATTCTGAATGGAGAGTAATCCGTTCAGGATGCATCAGGATGTCTTCAGTTCAGTCATTTTGACTGATCAGGCAAAAGATTAAACCGCAGCATGCTACGGTTTTATCTCAGACGAAAAAAACTGAAGATTTGCCTGAATGCCGGATCCAGCATTTTTTCCCATAGGAATGTATTAGTGCCGGATCTGGCATTCAAAATACCGGAATGCACCCGCACTAAATCCGGACCCATTCACTTCTATGGGGCTGTGCACATGAGCGATTATTTTCACACATCACTTGTGCGTTGCGTGAAAATCGCAGCATGCTCTATGTTGTGCGTTTTTCACGCAACGCAGGCCCCATAGAAGTGAATGGGGCTGCGTGAAAATCGCAAGCAAGTACGGATGCGGTGCGATTTTCACTCATGGTTGCTAGGATGAAAGTCTATTCACTGTATTATTTTTCCTTATAACATGGTTCTAAGGGAAAATAATAGCATTCTTTAATACAGAATGCATAGTAGAAGGTCAATATAATAAACATTGGTGGCGCAGTGCGCGCACCCCCAACACCCCAGTATGATAAACATTGGTGGCGCAGTGTGCCTTCCTAATATAATAAACATTGGTGGCGCAGTGTGCACCCCCCCAACACCCTAGTATAGTAAACATTGGTGGCGCAGTGTGCCCCCCTCAATATAATAAACATTACCCCCCCAACACCCCAGTATAATAAACATTGAGGGGCGCAGTGTGCCCCCCCTCAATATAATAAACATTGGTGGCGCAGTGTGCACCCCCCCCCCCACACCCCAGTATAATAAACATTGGTGGCGCAGTGTGCCCCCCCCCCCTCAATATAATTAACATTGGTGGCGCAGTGGGGAGTGCCAATGAGGGTTAAAAAATAAAAATTAACTCGCCTCCTCCAATTGATCATCTCCTGTTCTTTCTTCAGGACCTGTCAAAGGACCTGTGGTGACATCACTGTGCTCATCACATGATACATCACATGATTCATCACCATGGTAATGGACCATGTGATGAGCTCAGTGACATCGCCACAGGTCCTGAAGACAGAACAGGAGACCGACAGCTACGCGATCAACTGGTGGAGGTGAGTTAATATTTTTAAGTTTTTTAACCCTCATTGGCACTTCCCACTGAGCCACCAATGTTTCTTATACTGTGGGGGGGGGGGCACACTGTGCCACCAATGTTTCTTATACTGGGGTGTTGGGGGGGGGGGCACACTGTGCCACCAATGTTTCTTATACTGTGGGGGGGGAGGGCACACTGTGCCACCAATGTTTCTTATACTGTGGGGGGGAGGGCACACTGTGCCACCAATGTTTCTTATACTGTGGGGGGGAGGGCACACTGTGCCACCAATGTTTCTTATACTGGGGTGTTGGGGGGGGGCACACTGTGCCACCAATGTTTCTTATACTGGGGTGTTGGGAGGGGGCACACTGCCACCAATGTTTCTTATACTGGGGTGTTGGGGGGCACACTGTGCCACCAATGTTTCTTATACTGGGGTGTTGGGAGGGGGCACACTGCCACCAATGTTTCTTATACTGGGGTGTTGGGGGGCACACTGTGCCACCAATGTTTCTTATACTGGGGTGGGGGGGCACACTGTGCCACCAATGTTTCTTATACTGGGGTGGGGGGGGGGGACACTGTACAGGGAGTCTAAGAAAGAATCGAATGAGTCACAAGTCGGATCTTTAGTTCTTTTCACCTGTGACTCATTCGATTCTTTCTCCCTGTACGTGTCAGTGACTCAGAGCTGCTAGTGTTTGCCTTGCCTCAGCTCTGATTGGTTGGTGGGCGGGGAGGGGCTGGCAGAAGCAGCTTCCACTCTAGGATCAGATTACACTCCTCCCAGCCCCTCCCCTCCCTGCTGCCAGCGTCTGTGTGCTGTGACCGAGCTGACTCAGGCTGAGAAGAACATCGGCGGCAGAGAACTATCAGCTCCTGTGCCCGTCGCTGTTCAGCTGCAGAGCTGCCGCGGAGGGTCTAGTCGCAAATGGCGACAAGACTAAAAAGTCTTGTCGCCATTTGTACATTCTTAGTCGCATTGGCGACCATTTTGGTCGCCATCTGGAGCCCTGCCCTTCGTTCGTCTTCTCAGGGCGAATTGGATGATGATGATGATGATGATTATTGATGATGATTAATGATGATGATGAATGATGATCAGGAGACGGCTGCCTCCGCTACAGAGGGTAGTACCCATAGCAGGTTTATTCCATCTCCTTTTATGGTGTATTGAATACCCTGTATTCCCATGCACCCCTTCGAGCACAAAAAAGGGGTATATGGTCCAATCTTCCTTTTCTCGTCCTCCTCCTCCATCATATAAACATGCTTAATAGGCTCCTCTCATCCCTAATGTTTTAGAGGGTCACCAGCAGACCCTAACCCCTAATGTTTTAGATGGTCAGATCAGCAGCAGGCCCTCGCCCCTAATGTTTTAGAGGGTCACCAGCAGGCCATCAATCATAATTTTTCAAGGGTGTGTATAATGCCCTCCTTTATGTGTAAAAAAGGGTGTATTGGAGTGCCGGTTCCTTGTAATTTTTGGCAGCCCTTTCTCTTAGTGCATAGGCTTTATGAGTGTAGGAGTCCCACTACCTGAACTATTGTACAACAATGTGAATGAGACCCTTCCTTTATGTGATATACATGTTGTATCAGAGTGCCTCTTCCTTGTAATTGTTGCCAGCACTTGCACTTTATATACAAGTAAATATTCAGGAAAGAATGTTTCCTAACAATTTTTCCTCTAAAATCGATTTTATCTTCGGTTTTGTGCGTATTATTGTCAGTCTGTAAAAGTGGGGTACTACTCTGACAACATCGTTCCCAGCAGCGACCTGGGAGTCTAAGATGCATCCAGACATCCTCCCCATGGTGTTCCCAAACCATTTCAGGGGCATTTCCATCAATTTCTGACCTTTTCCTGTGAATCAGACACCCTCCCCTCTGCAGAGCTTGGGTTCTCCCATTGACTTCCATTGTGCTCGGGGGCTCGGTAGAGCGCCTAAGCATCCCAAAGTGTTCTACGAGAGCACGAAAGCACCCAAGCACTTTGGTGCTCGATCAACACTAATAAGCACATGACAATAGCATCGACCTGTTGACTGACAGGAAGTGGCACGATACAACAGTCTCCACAGCTCATGTCGCCATTACAAGGCTGTAAATAGTGAGCGCTGTCAGCAAGTCTCTATGTTTGATCTTTTTGTATTGGTGATATAATATGTAACATGTAAGAATGTTTAAAGGGTATCCGACAGCAGATTTGTACCCGACACTGGCTGACCCGTTATATCTTGCAGGTCCCATGTTCAATTGTGCCCGCATTGCTCAGGAAAATTAAGTTTCCATATCTGCAAGTGAGCCTCTAGGAGTAAGAGGGGTGTTGCCATTACTCCTAGAGGCTCAGCTCTCTCTGCAACTGTCACGCCCCCTGCATGTTGACAGGGCCAGGCATGGTGACATATTCACTGTCTTGCCCTGTCAATCCAGGTGCAGGGGGCATGGAGGTTGCAGAGACAGCAGAGCGTCTAGGTGTAATGGCAACGCCCGTTACTCCTGGAGGCTCATTTGCAGATATGGAAACTTCATTTTTCTCAGCAAGGCAGGCACATATGAAGATGGGACCAGCACAGATGTCTTCCGCTGCCAAGTGCACATGTAACAGGTCAGCCAGTTTCATAGGTACAAATCTGCAGACTGATGCCCTTTAAAGTATGCAGAGATATCAACATTACACAGACAATGGCGTCAGTGACACTCACGAGCAATATCAGGTCTAGAAGAACACAAATACTAGAATAAGAAAAACTGTGTGTAGACGGTGCCCTCCATTGTGTCAGGTTCATAAATTAGTTTACTTACCATACAATTGCTACTCAACATCTACAAGAGCCCATATTCATCATTCTGACAATTAGCAGGCATTTGAGTCATCCCTGCGCTCCTTTAACCACACAAAGTTTCCTATTTATACCTTGCAAATTCAATTCGGGTAAAGCAATAAGCCAGCAACAATCTGCAGTATTTGAAACTGTGCTAGGCTAAAGAATGCTAGTACACCATTTTGATAAATAGGCTTCTGCTGGCTTTAGATCGATATTGGAACTTTTAGCAAAGTACAAATGTATTAGGTGAAGTAGGGAGAAAAGACCAACAGCAGACATAATAATGAAACCCAAAACCCGCTTATTTATCGTAAAGTGCCAACATGGCAATTTACCCTGAAGACTACAGTCCAATATAGTATATCTTCCATGTACTTTACCATTTATCTATAATATCCTGCCTACATTCAATGTGCTGTTCAAAGGGCACCCTGCGCTGATGAATGGTGGGAAAAGTCTAAGGCATATTGGTACACCATAGACTTTTTCCAGGGTGCGGGTGCCCACAGAGAAGGCTCTGAGCGCCACCTCTGCCACAGGTTCGCCACCACTGGCATAGGATTGTATTAAGAATTTAGTTCATTCTCCTGGTTGATGTTCAATAGTTCATTACAACTGAACCCAATTAGTATCATATTAAAGGGGTTTAATGCTGCATAAAGAAAAAAAATATTATAATTCAGAGTCACTCCTGTGCGGCCATTCCCCATTTTGTCCGCGTAGATTGAGGTTTCATTTATGGACAGGCTATTGAGTACAAGTTACCGGTGTGGCTATGATGAGTCATATAGCAATACAAGAAATTTCTAAAATTTTCTTGATGGTAACAAACAAAGTATACAATTTATTTTATTTATTTTTTGTTCTAAATCATCCAATTTTTTTACATTTTAAATGAGATATTATAAAGCCTGGAGAATGTGCACATTGCCCCAGACTCCCATAAAATATTCAATTTTAAGTGAATCACTGAAAAGCTGTAAATGTTTTAGTGATATTCTACAGCAGTTGTACCTACTTTTATCATATGTAAATATTCACAGGCGCCATTCAAACAATGTGCTTCTTCCGATTAAAAGTTGTGCACGTTTTCCATAACAAATGAAGCCGAGGTGACGTAGCACGCAGGACAATAGACTAAATATTATACCAGAAGTAGTTAACTATGGTAAATATTAGGATTATTTCACACAGCAATTATATGGCAGAAAACGGAATGAATAAAATCATGACTCATCCACGAGCAAGTATTTTGTATTTCGCTATTACATGAGTGAACATTTTCACAGTTTAGATGCACTAAATTAAGTCTGAACTGAAACAAATCTTAAAGGGGCTCTCCAAGACTTGGAACCCCTCTTTATACAGGCACGTAGGGTGCAGGGGTTTAAAAAAAAAAAAAAAAAAAAAAAAAAAAAAAAGACTAATTGGTCGGCAGCAGTAAAATGCACGCAGACGGCACATCGCACTTCCGATCCAGAGGGGACTGGAAACGGAGATGAAGGGAGCTCAGCACTGGTGACAGGGGAGTCTCTTTTTAACCCCTGCACCCAGTAGCCCTGGGTAAAAAATTAAAAGTGGCCCCACGTCGAGGCAGTGACCACTGAAGCAGGCGAGGGCAGTGATACAATTGTGCAGCACACAATACCACAACAGCAGAACCCAATACCACAGTGCACCACAAAATACTTCCCCAGCAGAACAAAATACCTTCCGAGAAGAACCTGATGTCCCAAGAGTTAATTAACGCTAGGAGCATCATGGTGTTATGTACCCATTTAGTGGATGTGAGGAGGCATCGGATGGCCCCCTCTGGACATCGGTCCACCAGCATGTTTCCCCCTAGGGTCTATGGCCAGTCAACCCCTGCCTGCACCCTGCTCGCACATACAGTGGGATGCGAAAGTTTGGGCAACCTTGTTAATCGTCATGATTTTCCTGTATAAATCGTTGGTTGTTACGATAAAAAATGTCAGTTAAATATATCATATAGGAGACACACACAGTGATATTTGAGAAGTGAAATTACGTTTATTGGATTTACAGAAAGTGTGCTATAATTGTTTAAACAAAATTAGGCAGGTGCATACATTTGGGCACTGTTGTCATTTTATTGATTCCAAATCCTTTAGAACTAATTATTGGAACTCAAATTGGCTTGGTAAGCTCAGTGACCCCTGACCTACATACAAAGGTGAATCCAATTATGAGAGAGTATTTAAGGGGGTCAATTGTAAGTTTCCCTCCTCTTTTAATTTTCTCTGAAGAGTAGCAACATGGGGGTCTCAAAACAACTCTCAAATGACCTGAAGACAAAGATTGTTCAGCATCATGGTTTAGGGGAAGGATACAAAAAGCTGTCTCAGAGATTTCAGCTGTCTGTTTCCACAGTTAGGAACATATTGGGGAAATGGAAGACCACAGGCTTAGTTCAAGTTAAGGCTCGAAGTGGTAGACCAAGAAAAATCTCGGATAGACAGAAGCGACGAATGGTGAGAACAGTCAGAGTCAACCCACAGACCAGCACCAAAGACCTACAACATCATCTAGCTGCAGATGGAGTCACTGTGCATCGTTCAACCATTCGGCGCACTTTACACAAGGAGATGCTGTATGCGAGAGTGATGCAGAGGAAGCCTTTTCTCCGCCCACAGCACAAAAAGTGCCCCTTTGGGGGCGCTAAAGCACATTTGGACAAGCCAGCTTCCTTTTGGAATAAGGTGCTGTGGACTGATGAAACTAAAATTGAGTTATTTGGCCATAACAAGGGGCGTTATGCATGGAGGAAAAAGAACACAGCATTCCAAGAAAAACACCTGCTACCTACAGGAAAATATGGTGGTGGTTCCATCATGCTATGGGGCTGTGTGGCCAGTGCAGGGACTAGGAATCTTGTCAAAGTTGAGGGACACATGGATTCCACTCAGTATCAGCAGATTCTGGAGACCAATGTCCAGGAATCAGTGACAAAGCTGAAGCTGCGCCGGGGCTGGATCTTTCAACAAGACAACGACCCTAAACACTGCTCAAAATCCACTAAGGCATTTATGCAGAGGAACAAGTACAACGTTCTGGAATGACCATCTCAGTCCCAAGACCTGAATATAATTGAAAATCTGTGGTGTGACTTAGAGAGCTGTCCATGCTTGGAAGCCATCAAACCTGAATGAACTAAAAAGATGTTTTGTGAAGAGGAATGGTCTAAAATACCTTCAACCAGAATCCAGACTCTCATTGGAACCTACAGGAAGCGTTTAGAGGCTGTAATTTCTGCAAAAGGAGGATCTACTAAATATTGATTTTATTTCTTTTTTGTGGTGCCCAAATTTATGCACCTGCCTAATTTTGTTCAAACAATTATAGCACACTTTCTGTAAATCCAATAAACTTCATTTCACTTCTCAAATATCACTGTGTGCGTCTCCTATATGATATATTTAACTGACATTTTTTATCGTAACAACCAACGATTTATACAGGAAAATCATGATTAACAAGGTTGCCCAAACTTTCGCATCCCACTGTATGAAAGGGGGTTCTGGGTCTTGGAGAACCTCTTTAAACTATGTTAGTCCTGAAGACACAATGTATTTCCCAATCATTCTGATAACTGGTGTTACCGGGTCTGACACCCGGGACCCCCGCCGATCAGCTGATTTGAGAAGTCCTGTCAGCGCGCTGTCTTCTCACAGCGCCAGTACATTGTATAGCGGATGTGCTTGGTATTGCAGCTCAGCCCTATTCACTGGAATGCAGCTGGGCTGCTCCTAGGCCAGTGACGCTCTTGTGAGCAGCTGATCGGCGGGGGTCTTAGGTGTCAAGACCCCCACCGATCACATACTGATGAACTATGCAGAGCATAGGTCATCAGTATAAAAATTTCTGAAAATCCCTTTAACAGAGGTGTAGTGAATGGTACTTCATAAATTCCAATAGACTCGCATGTAACGCTACGTGGTCTTGCTGCAGAGCAGTACACTCGACTTTCTATTACTGAAGTGTTTCTGAATATATTATAGATGTAGCACACACATGAACACAGCATAAAAAATGCATGTGCGCTTGGTGTCAGTTAAAAATTATGTGAAAAGTAGGAAGAAAAATGACAACTTCAAGCCGCTTTGATCTAAGAAGCTCATAAGAATACACTTAGAGCACATACTGTACAGAGATACATACACAAGATACACAAAGTCAAAGTAACAATCAATGTAGCTGAATAACTAGGAAAAAAAAAAAAGTCAAAAAATTTCAATGCAGGGGTCTATAACTACTAACTTATGCAGCGCTGCGGAAGAAGTGATGCATTATAAATAAATGATAACATGGAAATGCTTGCAAGGAAAGCAGAGTAAAAGTGCGTTCTCCATTTTACCGTGTCAGTGTGCAGAAGGGTGACCGGCTAATGGTTTTTTCATTAGCAGATCACACCATGCAGATAGATTTATGAAGACTTGTTACAGGCAGGAATATAAAAGTAGCAAACCTTTTGATTAGTCTTTATGAATTATTGAAGACAGACAGTGGAAAGTATACAGTCAGGTCCATATATATTGGGACAACGACACAATTCTAACATTTTTGGCTCTATACACCACCACAATGACTTATGGCACAGGTTTTTAATCCACAGAATGTCAATTTATGCTACAGGTTTCCACCTCAGATTTTGTGTATAGGGCGATTTAAATTAGGGATGAGCAAATCAATTCTATCAAATTAATTCGACTCGGGAGAAAATTTTTATCACATGTGAGGGGCTGTCCCCACCTGGCTCTTGATTGACAGGGTCGAGTAGCGGTACAAGTCCTGGAGTAGCGACTGCACATGAACCGCTACACTTCTGGGTAGTGACACATGAACAGCCGCTGCTTTAGTATCGGAAGCAGAATATGTGTGCTGAAGAACCAGTCACATATCAGAAGCTAATCTGCCTCTGAGAGCATGTCCCATCCCATTGAACTGTATGGGGAATGTAGCTTCAAAAGAAGTTACACGTCACATTTGAAAGTTTTTTTTATTTTTTAACAGATGAGCAAAAATACATGTGCACTTTTGTTTTGAATGGGTATTGTGCAGTATAAAATGCCCATTTTATACGATGCAATAGGCATCTTTGTTTTTGCTGTGTGAAAATATCCTCATATTTGCTTTACCTCCAAATAATTGAGGAGTTTCCTATTGCAACCAATCAAATGGCTTAAAGGAGTTGTCCGTGTTCAGACATACCCATATTTTCACCCAGGCAGCCATTTCATGCTCCGATGCTCTCCTTTGCCCTGCGCTAAATGGCGCAGGGCAAAGGCATTTTCAGGAGATCCGGTGACGTACCGGGCTCTCCTTAGGGCTGCCAGGCAGAGGCTTCCACCCAGCAGTGAGCCCGGTGACGTCACTGGCCCTAATGGGCGGACTTTAGTGCTGCCCTAGCATGTAAAACGGCTAGGGCAGTTCTAAAGACTGCCCATCAGAGCCGGTGACGTCATCGAATACACTGTTGGGAGGAAGCTTCCGCCCAGCAGTGTATTTTTGTAAATAAAAAAGCCCTTGCCCTGTGCGATCCATCAGAGGGGTTGCCTGGGTGAAAATGTGGGTATGTCGAACCCGAACAACCCCTTTAATTCATTTACATACACTAATTGGAACCTATAGAGAGTCACCCTACTGTGTTTGTGCCCCAGTTGTGATGACTCTCCCATAGTGTGAAAATGCTGAAGTGAACCCAGACTAATGCCTTATTCACACGTCAGCGTTTTGGTCAGTGATTTCCATTGATTTGGAGCCAAAACCAGGTGCGGCTCTAAACACAGACCAGGTGGAGATCTTCCCCTTATACCGGATCTGTGTGTAGGCTTTACGTCTGGTTTAGGCTCACAATCACTGACGTGTGAATGAGGCTTAAACTTTATTGTGCACCCAAACCTGCCTGCAGTCAGCTCCAGATGCTTGATATAATACACAGACAGGAAAAGTCACGTCGTCTTGTTCTCATCCTGCAATAATTTCTCTCTTTAGGAAGCCAGTGATATTTTAAGCAGATCCTGAGCCAAATCATTTGGCGATCCGTTTCCTTGCAGGTGTGTAGCTCAGCGCTCATTAAACAGATAGAAATAGTTCTGGATGTCAGATCGTCTGATGGAATTTTCTGCTCCATAAGAAACTGAAAGTGAGCCCTTTAGGCGGTTTGTCTTGCTTCTTATAAAGCAGCAAGCTATAACTTTCCAGGCAACAATATCTGGCCTATGTTTTGGAGCACGAGAATTATCAGACCAAAACCTCTCGTATTGTGTTTCTCCATACACCTCTTCTTCGGCTTCACAACAAATCAAGTGCTTGACTTCATGTCCTTCTGGTGTGAAAGTCATATCCATGGTAACATGGCAGCATTCCACGCAGGAAGCACGGCTTAGTGAAGCAGCTTGTACATTCAATCCCTTAGCATCTTCCAGGTGTCCCCACCATGAGCGAGTATCATAAGTGCGTTGTGTAACTCAATCTCCTTCCTGTTCTGGAACAGGTTACTACAATGGTCAACGAGACCGGTCCGGTATATACATGAATTCAAAAACGCTCCAAGAATATTTTACAGTTATTATTTTGTGACCAAGCAAGATACCAGCATTCCACGGAGGGAAGGGGATGAGAAAGATACATGCAGATTGGCAACGATCAGTGCTCTGCTGCATAGCTTAGGTCAGCGATGGCTAACCTCTGGCACTGCAGCTGTGGTGAAACTACGACTCCCAGCATGCCCCATTCATTTCTGTGGAGTTCTGAGAACAGCCAAGCAAGTGTACATCTTGGGAGCCATAGTTTTACCACAGCTGGAGTGCCAGATCTCTAGACCTTGCGAAAAGTCTACACCAGAAGTGACACGGCCGAACAGGAATCAGCTGGCGGAGGGTGTGCGCGGCTCTGCGCACATTCACCGACTTAGCAAAGAATCATTGCAGCGCAGCGTATGCACACTTAGGGGTAAAGAGATTTTGCAGCGCAAAATGTTGCATCAGATCTCCCTACCCCTGGGTGCGCAGGCGCCCACAAATCATCAGTTGCAGTTCATCCTTACCGCAGAGCTGAGTGCTGGATACCGAGGTCGCCTGCGCACTCAGGGGTAGGGAGATCTGATGCAACATTTTGCGCTGCAAAATCTCTATACCCCTAAGTGCGCACGCACGGTGCGCGAAGTACTTCTAACGCAGCGCTGCAATGATTCTTTGGTAAGCCAGTAGATGTGCGCTTGCACAGCACCGCACCACGCACACCCTCCTCCAGCTGATTCCTGTGCGGCCGCGTCACTTCCGGTATAGACTTTTCTGGCAGAACACCAGAGGTTAGCCATCAACAGACTTAGGTAGTGGATATATCTGTATGACAATTACCAACTCATTTTCATCCTCTTTGGTCAACCACTGGCTTCTAATGAATGGATATAAAATTAAACTGCAAGCTCATATGACATTGGGCACCCACCTTCTGTATTTTGACCATGTTCTGGACTGGTTTCAATGCACGTGTCATTTTATATTATCCCTGGTTAAGAAAAATCTGGTTTTATTTATATTTCTGCTACTTTACAAAGTACTATAGTTAAAAGCAATAGATTTTCTTCCCAATGGACTAGATTTACGTTCGTCGTAAGAAGTAAACTCCTTCACTCTGGGGTGAGGTAGCCATTATAGGGGGGGAGATATACTAGAAAATGAAAGTGGTGCTATTGGCTTAAACCTTTGTGGTCCTGAAATAGTTAATCAATTTGTTTTCCCTCAAAAGGATAGATTTCATCTCTTCATCTTATAACAATACTGCTTTGTATTACTAAAAATCTCCAAAATCTAATTTAGAATATGATTCTGCCTCCAGGGAAATGGGGAGTCAGCGTTTATTTTTTATTAAATATATAAAAACACGAGGACTCATTTACAGTACATTGTTTGGAAAGGATACGAATGTACTCATTAAAATAATCAAGAAGATAAGGTCAAAAGCTGTGCGCTCAGGGTTCAGACAACATACTAACGAGGATAAACGAGCCCATGAACGGCTTTACCTGCTGCAACAGTGGTCACAAGATATGTGAAGGTTCAATAAAAAGGTAGAAAACTGTTTGCTAGTATTTTAGGACCGCACAAAACATACCCAAGGCTATTTTCACATCACCACCTGACCTCTCTGGCAGGCTTTTCCAGCATAGAAGAGCCTGTTCTCCCGATCTGGCATTCCTGGATACTATCGCCTGCCTGCCGGACCCCATTGACTATTTTGGGGTCTGACAGAAATCCGGCCACTACATAGCAAATGTGTCAAGAATTGGGCAGACAAAAAAACGCTAATTGCCGTCTTCCAGAGAGGGCAGAAGATGTGAAAAAGTCATGTCTTGTGCTGTAAAACAGGTTACATTTTTAATTTTCTAAATACACAAGGCAAAGAAAACTGTATTGCAAATTGCTCTTCTAGATGGATGGCATTCTCAAAGAAGGTGGCCTTTATGCATAATGTATGGTAGAACTGAAAATTTGTCACAGGAAATTAGGTCTGGCAATATGGAAATTTGGTCAAATATAATCTCCTAAAGGAAGTGGTCTTTTTAGAGAGGTTTCACTGTATTAGGCCTCTTTCTTCAATTTGTCCAAGATCTAAAGCTGTACATCAGTGATGGCCAGTTCGCATGCGAACATATGCAGGCTGCCATCTTTTTTCACAAGTCCAGCGAGGCACAGGTAAGCCCTTACCTGTGCTTGTGCCACGAGCCGGTCTGAAAACAAATGCGGTCACCGGACTTGTGAAAAAAGATGGCAGCCCGCATATGTTTGCGGGCGAATAATGCGAACTGGCCATCACTGCTGTACATACATATTAAATTAAAATTGTTTGGAACCAACCACCTATCTAATGTGAATAGAGGTCTCCAAACGTCTGTTGTTGGGGGATAGAAGGATCAGTTACGCTCAACATGCATAATTCTTCGTTCGCATGAGAGGTAAGCCACTGTTCAACAAATCCATCTAGAATGTATAGGGGCATTCCAGTTGTTAGAAGTTGTCCCCTATGCACAGGTTAGGGGTGTATGATCAGATCGGTACCCGTAGGGCCCCAAACCCCCCTGAAATAAACAGGACGGGCAGTCGGGCATGCATGCAGCGGCTCAATTCAATTCCAGAGATAGCCAAGTACAACATGTGCAATTGGCCGCTCCGTTCATTTCAGGGGTTCTCCAGGCTTTTAATATTAATGACCTATCCTCAGGATAGGTCATCAATATCAGATCGGTGGGGGTCGGACACCCAGCACCACCACTGTTCAGCTTTTGAAGAGGAGGCGCGCGTGCCAGCGCTGCCTCCTCTTCACTGTTTACCTTCTCGCAGTCGCCTCTACAGCGGTGAGCAGGTGGAATTACACCCAAGCCGTCCGAATTATTATTTCAATAGGACGGATCGCTCCTATACAAGTGTATGGGAACAAAATGAATGTGACGGTTAGGTGTAATTACACCTGCTCACCACTGCAGAGGTGACGGCGAGGAGGTAAACCGTGAAGGCGCGTGCCTCCTCTTCAAACTGCTGATCGGCAGGGGTGCCAGGTGTTGGACCCCCGCCGATCTGATATTGATGGCCTATCGTGAGGATAGGTCATCAATATTAAAAGCCTGGAAAACCCCTTTATTACTTGTAAGTGGGTAGGTTTCATGAACACATACACAGTGATTTTTTTTTTCTAGAGATGTGGTTCTACCAAAAATTATTTTTATATATATTGGTTTGAATGGCTATAAAAATGTATCACAGAAAAAAATGGTCAAGATCAATGGTTGACTTTTCAAGAAGGTATGGTATTTTGGAGAGGTTAATTATTTAACACAAAGATGTTTTCCACTCTTTAGATATTGATAAAACCTAAATCTTTAGGACAAGTCATATCAGACCAGTTAGTGGTCTGACAGCGACAACAGAAACAAAACTGTGGATGGAGCTGGAAGCAGAAGGCTTAGTCTACTTTGTAGTGACTGTGCCAGCGTACTGTATCTTAGCCCCCATTCGAATGAATGTTCTTTTCTTATGGTGAATTTAAATGATGTGAGGAGCAACTAATTGTCAGGATGAAAGCATTCCTTCCCGACAATCGGCTGCTCATTAAGTGGAGGTGAAGCGTATGTCCTCCACAGTATAAGGACATGTGATGGCTGCTGCCATTACTTGTCCTCATACAAAATCATTGTTACTTGGCAGCAGAGTGCTTTGTAGACAGCATGATCTGCTGCCTGGGAACAATGATTGAGGTGTTCACACCTCAGGTCATTTCTGATTTCAGATCTGCAGCACCTTTAGAAGGGCAGATTATCAGGAATGATCATTCGTAGGACCGTGTAAAACCAGCTTTAGTTTTCCAGTTGTCCAGAACAAACTAATTCTTTGATATCACCTAATCCGATAAAAATAATAATAATAATGTTAGCTATGATATGTTGTCAGGTTCAAGAGACTGTCGTATGCAGAAGAAACTGGACATTCACTTCTGCTCACACTGTAAGCTATATGGACAAAAATATCTAGACAACCTTCCTAATTATTCATTTTAGTTTCTTTGGCCATATCCATTGCAAACATAAGCATAAATCTTAATGGTCAAAAATTGTTGGTAGCATAAGTCATGCTGAAGAGCTCAGTCACTTTAAATCCTGGCACTATCATGGGATGCCACCTTTGCCATAAGTTAGTTTGTAAAATTGCTGATCTGCCCCAGTCCACTGTAGGCATCCATAAAAGGGGTTGCCCAACCGTTAATATTGATGAGCAACTTTAATGTGAAGTAGGACTGTCTAGTAGTAATAACAGCTTAGCCACAAAGAAGTAAACAATGCAGACTCACAAAGGGGGGCTGCCGAGTGCTGAAGCAAGAATGAAGTTAAGATTACCTACTGTCTATTGTATCACTCACTACAGAGCTTCAGACTATCTCCGGAAGTGACATCAACAAAAATAACTGCATCAGATCACCATGCACAAGGTATACATTGGCTGGAGTAGTGGGACGCCCATGGCCACTGGACTCTGGTTTAGTGGAAATTATCAATCACAATTCACTATCTGGAAGTCCGATTGATACTAGAATTTATAGTAACTACTGCTGTACACATTTTCGGTGGAGGGATAATGGTATCATGCTGTTTATCAGGACTATTTCAAGTGAAGGCATGGTAAATCGTATAGCACAAAACATTTTAGACAGCTATATGCTTTGTGACAGGACCAGGGGGAAAGTGGTAGAAGGAGTCTACATTTCATCTAGGTTCCTGTCCTATACGTTCTAAAAAGCAGCCAGGGAATTGACAGCAAGGAAAAGTAGGTTCTCTCTTTGCAAGGGTTTTGTTTAAAAAAAAACCTGGTTAGAAGGGCCTGGCTGCTTGGAGCAGGGAGAGATGGGTGGGTCCCTGCTCCAATTAGCCACTCCAGGTATTCAGGGTAACTGTGGCTAATCACCTTGGAACCTGAGTGTGCTATAAAAGGGCAAACAGCTCACTAGCTGGGTTCTCTGCTCCTGGGAAGAACCCTGCTGTGTGAGTAAAAACAACAACCGTGTGTTCTGTTGATGGAGCTGGGCATAAGTCTCAGTTTCATGTAGTTAGGGACTACTGCCTGTTTAGACGTAGTGGCCAGACGGCCAGGTATTTCATTTGTTTTGAACCGTTTTTAATATTTGTTTTTCAGCAAAAGTCAATAAAACTGCCCAAGGCCAGTTGCACCATACTTGCTTGGACTGGACTGTGTTTTATGTGCCTATAGCGCCCGTCTATCCCAGGAGACGGCGGTCCCCTGAGCTAATCCCGTTGCAGCTTCCATTACTGTAGCAACTGTTCGACCCTTTCCTGTTGCATTATGACTGTGCCCCTGTACACAAAACAAGGACCATAAAGGCCAAAGTTTGACGAGCTTTATGAATTAAAACTCAAGTGGCTTCAACAACATAAAACACCTGTCCGATGAATGCCAGTTGTGATCCAAACCTTGTGACATCAAAAATGTTCTTTTGATTGAAAGGCACATTTCTGTGATTTTTAAACCTTCAGTAGAGGGCAGGGCTGGGAAGCGTTCAGTGCAGAGTGCCAAGGGGATTGTACATGAAGGGAGTGCCTGCTTGACACTTGATTTTCGACTGCAGTACTTAGAGGATTAAAACTTTAAGTTCTTCGCCATGCAACCTGCATGATAATCACATAAGGAGTGTTAACATGGCTTTTCTTGCCAAACATCTGGCATCAGCAGTTTTCAGGGGTCAAAATTGCTTCTTACCACTAAGGTCCTTTTACAGCAGCGAATAACTGACTGGTACAAGTGCTGATCGATGATACAGTAAGTCAATCAGCGCACGTTAAGAGTTTTTACACTGGGCAATTGTCAGGGGTGAACAGCCACACAGCGAGATGTGCAGCCAAAAAATGATCACTTTTACTCTCACTTAAAAGATACAGCAGTAAAAGTCTATGTGGTTTTACTCATGTATGAAGACTGCACAAGTTGACAATGTCAATATCTGTTACGGACAGTGGGTGTGGACCCATTGTGCCAACTAACCAATTTAGCTTTGGGCTAAACCCAAGGCGGTTCCTTGGTATTCACCCTTTAACCCCTGGAAGGAACTAACCAGGCTGTTACCTCCTAGGAGTAGTCCTGGTGTAGTTGGCTGCTGACCCATGGGGGTTCAGAGTCTGAACACAGTCCAATAAGCAGGGCCGGTTGAGTGCTTGCGCATTCCAAATAGCAGTTCCAAGGTCAGGGGAGGCTGAGGACAAGTGTAATCCAGGTCACAATTCCAAGGTTTGGGCAGGCAGCAAGGAGCGGAAACAGAAGACAAACAAGGTTCGGTACACGGATATCCAGCCAAGATTGCCTTCACTGGTTACTAGTAAGCAAGAACAACAAAGCTCAGGCGAGGAGGTGGAACCAAAGCCCAGCTAAATCGGGAGACTGATCAGCAGCTTAACCAGCACCTGGACAGGGAAAAGCATTAACTCTCTCAGTGCATACGGTCCGCCCGTTACCACATCTAGAACTTGGGTGACTTCATGCAGATTCATATATTGACTCTTGCAGCCAGGTACTGATTTGGCTCCTACCCAAACATTTAATTATACAACAGATGATAAGGCAACTCAAATTCGTTCAGAAAGTATGATAAAACATTTGATATCTAGCAAATGGAGATTATATCTCAGTCAAAGGAAATGACATATTTACACAGTCTAGGGCACAGGATGCTCCATGATGGCTGACCATGCTGGTAGATTGGTGATAAGCAAAGCTCCCATATGTCACAGTTTTTGCACCAAGGATCACAAATTATCTTGAATATTTCAATGGGAAGAAGTCATACGATAAAAAGATCCACTGCTGGACATCTAGTAACAGTCTCCAACCACCTTAAGTGGGCAAAATTGGCTGGTACCTCAGTTTTTTTTGCCTTCCTCTGGATCAACTTGCAGGATGACAGGCCGAACTGGATGGACAAATCTCTTTTTTCGCCTTATATACTATGTATAACCATCTGAGACGTTATATTTCCTACTCTTGTGTCTGTCTTACTTATTTTAACTGAAAATTTATGTCAACAACCAACATTTCACATATGATGAATAAGATTTTAGAAATAATTAGGTACGGTACCTTACAAGAATATTGGGCTTAAGAGATTTTGGTGTTTCTCCAAGGAATTTAGCTTTCAGAGTCACAATAGTCTTGATTATCAAGATTAGTTTTAACTTGTAGGAACACTAGGATTTCGTATGGTCTTACAAAGCACGCACAACACATTGAATAGTCATTTGGTTCCCTACCTGCATATATTCAGTGACATTTACAGACAGATGTAGACTGGAACTATCTATAAAAACAATGTTAGAGGAAAAATAAACCAATATACACGGAACGCTCCTGAAACACAGGAAAATGTTAAAGTGTGGTAGAGAGGAAGATCTTTTTCTGTAAGGGAGGAGTAATATTTCTCTTGGACCATTCCTAGCAAATATTTTAAACCTTAAAGGGAACCGGTCACCAAAAAAAAAAACGGATACTAAACTGTTAATAGTATCTTACAGTGCTGCAGAGTAGTTTCCTGATGCACTTTTTGATTAGCCGCATCTAGCCTCCTGGAGAAATTGATGTTTTATTCAGCCGCTGCCCCCTGCTTCAGGTTTGAAGTCAAGGGGGCAGCGACCTAGGTGTCTCGAATGCTGCTTTCCCCGCCTCCCGCCGCCTTTATTGACACGCCGGATCTCGGTGCCGGGACCGCGCTTCCAGCCCGCATGCGCAGTAAAGGGCTGCTGTAGCGCGATCCCAGCTCCGGCTCGTACACTCAGCCGGCTTCAGTTTCGCTACTGTGCATGCGCCCAGCAGCCTTACATACTAGAGCAGTAACAAAAGATGCCGGGCGCATGCGCAGTAGCAAAACTGAAGCCGGCTGAGTGTACGAGCCGGAGCTGGGATCGAACTACAGCAGCCCTTTACTGCGCATGCGGGTTGGGAGCGCGGTCCCGGCACTGAGATCCGGCATGTCAATAAAGGTGGCGTGAGGCGGGGAAAGCAGCATTCGAGACGCCTAGGCCGCTACCCCCTTGACTTCAAACCTGACTTGAAGCAGGGGGCAGCGGCTGAATAAAACATCAATTTCTCCAGGAGGCTAGATGCAGCTAAACTATCAAAGTGCATCAGGAAACTACTCTGCAGCACTATAAGATACTATTAACAGTTTAGTATCTGTTTTTTTAGTGACAGGTTCACTTTAAGGTAAATAGGCATATATTGTTTACATGAAACCTTTCTAATGGTCACAATGTCTCATGATAATAGACGCAAGATGTGCTTAGTATCAGATATGTACCAATTAGGAACTTAAATGGTTTTCAATTCCCACTATTATGCAAATTCCGCATTAACTTCCAGGAAGCAGCCTGATGGATCCATCCTGTTAGAAATGATGTTTGCGTTTTGCGTTCCTAAACAATCCATAAAAACGGAAACTCAGAGGTGTCCCTAGTTGCACTCCTTGGCTGAGACAGCAGAAAGGATAGTGTGTTGCAGTATAAACCCAGGCATCATCTAACTGGAGAGGTCCCTGATCCTCAGCTGGCGACTTGTATAGCAGCCTCCATTTGTTACTTTGCAGCTTTACAATAAAGTAAACATATAGATTTAGTGAAGTAACACAGACGTAGAGAAGTTGTGATTTCATTTGATTGTATATAAATCACATTTTATGCTCACATAGAAGAGATAACTTGCACCATTTATGTGTCTTGAGACATGCATGATTTCATCAAAGGTCGTGTTCTAAAGTCCTATGACTTAGGGCTCATTCACACGACCGTATGCGGTCCGCAATAAACGGATGCGCAAAAAATACGGATGACATCTGTGTGCATTCCTATTTTGCGGAACGGAACAGCTGGCCCCTAATAGAGTAGTACTATCCTTGTCCGTAATGCAGACAATAATAAGACATGTTCTAATTTTTTTGCGGAACGGAAATACGGACATATGGAAACGGAATGCACACGGAGTAGCAAATTTTCTTTTAATAAAAACCAGAGTGGACATGGAAAGAAAATACTTTTGTGTGAATGAGCCCTTATGCTGTGTATATTGTACATGCTATGGTGTGACATTTCCCACATTTACAAGATCAGGATCCAAGACTATGAGCAGTATGCATGATGCACAGAATTTGCCAGAATAAGAACAAAAAAAAAAAAAAATACAAGAAATGTTGGGTTTCACTAAGGCTTCCACACTAGCGTTTTTGCTGGATCCGGCAGGGCTCAGCAAAAACGCTTCTATTACTGATAATACAACCGTCTGCATCCGTTATGAACAGATCTGGTTGTATTATCTTTAACATACCCAAGACTGTTCCGTCATGAACTAGATTGAAAGTCAATGGGGGACGGATCCAGTTTCTATTGTGTCAGATTGTGACAGAGAAAACGGATCCATCTCCATTGACTTGCATTGGGGGTCATGCCGGATCCTTCTGCGGAATGCTGCGGTTTGCTTTCCGGTCTGGGAATGCAACTAAACGGAACGGAATGCATTTTGGAGCATTCTGTTCAGTTTTGTACCCATTGACAATGAATGGGGACAAAACTGAAGCGTTTTTTTCCGGTATTGAGCCGATATGACCAATTTCAATACTGGAAAACTTAAACGCTAGTGTGAAAGTAGCCTTATTTAAGCTTGCAACTTCGGAAATGATTACAATTTGCCTTTTGTGATCCATGCTATGAAGAATTACTAATAAAGCAGTAGCAAACAATGGGGACACATTCTGCTTAGTACAGCATGTTAAACCTTTCAGTAAAAGTACATTTCAGGCCTATGGGCATACTGTAATATACAATGAATGTGCTTTCATATTTGTTGGATATCACCCACCCAGTAATTCAGAACTAGAGATGATAACTTTTTAAGTTCAAACAATAAGAGATCTGACGTGGCTCAGAGGACAGTGAAAGAATGATTAAGAGTAACTTTGGGGTATTTAACACTGTAGGAACTGATAATTGTCTACAGTAACACCTGGTCTTGGTTACCGCCAGGTATTTTTATACTATACTACTTAGGCCTCTTTCACACGGGCGTCGCGTGTGAGGGCCGTATAGGATGTGGGCGAGTCATGGGAAAATGCACGATTCTTCCACGCGAGTGCAAAGCATTTTAAAGAGTTTTGCACATGCGTGAGAAAAATCGGCACGTTTGGTACCCAGACCCGAACTTCTTCACAGAAGTTTGGGTTTGCGATCGGTGTTGTGAAAATGTTATTATTTTCCCTTACAACATGGTTATAAGGGAAAATAATTGCATTCTTAATACAGAATGCTAAGTAAATTAGGGCTGGAGGGGTTACATTTTTTTTTTATTAAACTCACCTTATCCATTTGTTCGCGCTGCGTGGCTTGACTTCTTTCTTCTTTTTTGAGGACCTGGGAGAAGAGTACCTTTGGTGACATCACTGCGCTCATCACATGGTCCATCACATGATCCATCTCCCAGGTCCTCAAAGAAGAAGAAAGACGACGAGCCGGGCTGCGCGAACAAGTGGATAAGGTGAGTTTAATTTTTATTTTATTTTTAACACCTCCATCCCTAATTTACTTAGCATTCTGTAATAAGAATGCTATAATTTTCCCTTCTAACCATGTTGTAAAGGGAAAATAATAAAGATCGGGTCCACATCCCAATCGTCAACAAGCAACCATGTGTGAAAAATCGCACCGCATCTACACTTGCTTGTGGATGCTTGCGATTTTCGCGCAGCCCCATTCACTTCTATGGGGCCTGCGTTGCGTGAAAAACGCACAATATAGAGCTTGCTGCGATTTTCACGCAACACACAAGTGATGCATGAAAATCACCGCTCATGTGCACAGCCCCATAGAAATGAATGGGTCCAGATTCAGTGCGGGTGCAATGCGTTCACCTCATGCATTGTATAATATATATATAAAAAACATTTGGAAAAATTTGCAATTTTCAAAATTTAAATTTCTCGACTTTTAAAACAGATAGTGATACCTCCTAAAATAGTTATTACTTTACATTTCCCATATGTCTACTTCATGTTTGGATCATTTTGTAAATTGCATTTTTCTTTTTTTGGGGACGTTAAAAGGCTTAGAAGCAAATCTTGAAATTTTTCCGAAAATTTCCAAAACCCACTTTTTAAAAGGCCAAGTTCAGGTCTGAAGTCACTTTGTGAGGCTTACATATTATAAACCACCCATAAATGGCCCCATTTTAGAAACTACGCCCCGTAGTCAAAACTGATTTCACAAACTTTGTTAACCCTTTAGGTGTTCCACAAGAATTAAAGAAAAATGTAGATGAAATTTCAGAATTTCACTTTTTGGGCAGATTTTCCATTTTAATCAATTTTTTCCAGTAAAAAAGCGAGGTTAACAGCCAAACAAAATTCAATATTTATTACCCTGATTCTGTAGTTTACAAAAACACCCCATATGTGGTTTTAAACTGCTGTACGAGCACACGGCAGGGCGCAGAAGAAAAGGAACGCCATATGGTTTTTGAAGGGCAGATTTCACTGGGATCATTTTAAGTTGCCATGTCACATTTGAAGACCCCCTGATGCACCCCGTTTTGGGAACTACATGATAAGGTGGCAGTTTTGTTGGTATTATTTTAGGGTACAAATGATTTTTGGTTGCTCTATATTACACTTTTTGTGAGGCAAGGTAACAAAAAATTGCTGTTTTGGCACAGTGTTTTTTTTTCTCTGCTATGTACAATTTTCATCTGACAGGTTAGATCATGTAGTATTTTTATAGAGCAGGTTGTTACGGACGCGACAATACCAAATATACCAAATTTTGGTTGGTTGTTTAAGTTTTACATAATAAAGCATTTTTTTAAATATTTTTTGAGGCGACTGTCTTATGTAGGGGTTAATTTTTTGCAGTCTAAGATGACGGTTTGATTGGTATGATTTTGGGGTGTGTATGACTTTTTGATATTTGGTATTACACTCTGGGTGATGCAAGGAGGAAAAAAAAAAAAAAAAAGGATTTTTTGACACTTTATTATTAGTTTTTTTACAGTGTTCACCTGAGGTGTTAGGTCATGTGATATTTTTATAAAGCAGGTCGTTACGGATGTGGCAATACCTAATATGTATACTTTTTTAAAATTTAAGTTTTACATAATATAATTTTTGAAACAAAAAAAAAAAAAAAATATAAAAATCATGTTTCAGTGTCTCCATAGTCTGAGAGCCATATATATTTTTTTGGGCAATTGTCTTAGGTAGGGGCTCATTTTTTGCGGGATGAGGTGACAGATTAGTACTACTTGGGGGGGGGGGCATATGCCTTTTTGATCACTTGGTGTTGCACTTTTAGTGATGTAAGGTGACAAAGTTTTTTTTTAGCACAGTTAAAAAATATATATATTTTTTTACGGTGTTCATTTGAGGGGTTAGGCCAGTCGATACCGACGCAGCAATACCCAATATGTCTACTTTTCTATTTATTTTTTTCACTTTCTTTTTTGTCCCACTCTGGGACTTCAACTTTTGGGGGTCTGATCCCCTTTACAATACTTCTGTATTGTAATCATTGGCTGTAAGTGTAATACACACTGTAATACACTTAGGGTACTTTCACACTTGCGGCAGGACGGATCCGACAGGCTGTTCACCACGTCGGATCCGTCCTGTGGCTATTTTGCCGTGCCGCCGCTCCTTCCCCATTGACTATAATGTGGGGATGGGGGCGGAGATCCGGCGCAGCACGGCGAAAGGCCACCGGACTTAAATTACTGCATGTCAGGCTTTTTAGTCCGGTGGCTTTCTCCGCGCACCGCCGTGCTGCGCCGGAGCTCTGCCCCCGTCCCCATTATAGTCAATGGGGACGGAGCGGCGGTCCGCGGGCACGGCAAAATAGCCACAGGACGGATCCGACATGGTGAACAGCCTGTCGGATCCGTCCTGCCACAAGTGTGAAAGTAGCCTTACAGCTTCCTGCCTATGAGATCCAGGGGGCTGGATCTCACAGGCTGTCACGGAAGGCCGCCACGATGCCCAAGGAAGGCATTGAGCTGCCTTCCCTGCCATCGGGTCCCTGTCGCAGCAGCGTGGGGACCAGATGGCCACCCTGCAGGATCCCGCACGTGCCGCGGTCAGCGTTGAATGCGGAAGTGCGAAGGTTAATGCGCCAGGCATCTGTGTTTTCACCGATGCCGGCACATACAGCAGGTGGCGGGCGGGCGGGCGCAGCTCGATGCACCCGCCCGATCAGCATGACATACATGTATGTCACTGGTCCTTAAGTCACGGCCAGACATACAGAAATAAAATTATATATATTAAGAACCAGAAAATCCTACAGTTTTCACACTGGTCTCTTCTAATAATAGGCACCACTTATTGATCTGTATGGAACACTTTACTGCAGTAATCTGCTTATCACATATATAGATAACACGTAATTCACCATTCACAATAGATGATTATCAAATCTTATCTAATCCCTCCTGACTACTGCACAGGTCACAAAGTATGCCGAGATGCTGTTAAGGTTGACGAAGGCTGTTTGCTGATGAAGGCTGGATGGGCCGAAACGTGTCCTTTTATGTATAGATTTATGAAATAAATGAGAAGTATAAATTAATTTTAAAAGTTGCTGGTCTGCTGAGATTTTATTTGATGCTGTTAAGAACAGCTCCAGTAAGATAGCAGCCCCCGTAATCATGGTCAGGAACTAGAATTAAAAAACTCTGTCCCCTGCTACGTGACTGATGGGGCCAGATATCTCACCCAACAATCTTGTGCCTGCGCCACTGCTTTGAGTAGCAGCACCATAGCAGAGGCTCTGCTTCTGCTTTCGGAGCAGCAAATGTGCATGTGACGCATGAACAATCGCTACTCAGTAAGCAGAGCTTCTGCACAGCAATTCGGAACAGTGATGCAGGTGCAAGATTGTCGAGTGAGATGTCTGGCCCCATCAGTCAAGTAGCAGGGGACAGCCCCTCGCAGGTAAGGAACAGATTTTTTTATTATTCTAGTTCCTGGCCATGATTACGGGGGCTGCCATCTTGCCTGGCCCTGTCAATCAAGTGATAGGGGACAGCCCCTCGCAGGTAAGAAACTGATTTGTTTGTCTCTTGTCCTGCGAGAATAGAGAGTCCTCTTGCTGGCTCATAGAAGCACAGTTTGAGGATTTGATATATTAGCTACCTCTTTGTGGAACTGTTAAAAAAGGAAGAAAACATTAAACTGTGGATTTGTCCAGATCATCTTGCTGCAAACAGATGTAAACAATCAAGATTTATACGAGAGGGAAAAAAAAATCTTAATTGCTCTCTGTAGTTTTTTGCTAACCTATAGCAATTCCTGCCAAAACACAATGAAATTAGTTTCTCATCTAATGGTTAACTGACATTTAACAAATGCCAGATACAAGTATATGTCAGTCTAATTTAAGAAATAATATCTGTGCCATGTGTTTACAAGAATATTGCGCTGACCCATGTGATGCACACAGGCCATCCAACATGACCCCATGTACCCAGACATAATGCATTGCTTCTGAAATTACTATTTAAAGGGAGTCTGTCACCTGGAAATTCACCATTAAACGAGGCACAATATCTTGTAGAGCTAGCTCATCTGAATGTTAGCATATATTTCACTTAGCAATCTGTTGCTTCATTCTGGGGAAAGAAAAATAAAGTATACTTTTAAATCCATGTGCAAATGAGCAGCTTAGCACACCAAGGGTGGGCCTAAGCCACTGCATGCACCTCCTGCTTCTGCCGTCAACCCCTCCCTCTCCATGATTGAGAGGGCCAGGTTTCTACATAGTCACCAAGCCTGGCAAAGGAGGAGGAGCAAGGGTGCACAGAGTGGCCTGCTAATCTGCATATGAACTAAAAGTAAAAACAATGGATCAGTAAGTGAAAGGTATCATTACATTCAGTTGAACTAGCCCTAGAAGACATTGTGCCTGGTTTAATTATGATTTTCCTGATGGAAGATTTCTTTTGGTTATATATTCACATGGTGTGCAGCATAATACAGTACTATCTAAATAGATGTGCTCTGTACACTCCCCTTTCCCCTTGAGTGACATGGCTAGATATCAGCATGCTGAGCGCAGAGCTGTGTCCTAGCATGTGCATATCATATAAACTTACTATAGCCTTACCATGTTGATGCAAGGTTTTCTACACTTAAAAAGCTAATACATATTAATGGTTTATTCACAGGCATAATATAGGATTATAAAAACACCAGTAATATGTATTAGCTTTCTAAGTATAGAAAAATACTATTCTCAAATAGGGCTGCAACGAGTCCTCGATTAAATTGAGTAATTCGACACAGAAAAAATCCTCGATGCAATTTTTTTGCATCGAGGATTTGTTTGTGTCACGTGACCACGGAGCGGGAGTGAAGCACTTGCTATTACTCCCGCTCCGTAGTCTCCCGCAACACAGGAAAGGATTAGATACAGCAGTAAACTCCATCTGCTGTAAGGACCTTCTGACATCATAGTGTCATGTGATATTGGAAGTCTCAATCTAGGGCCATGCACCTCACAGTACATACCATCATATATTACCCGGCTTCAAACCACACAAGGTCCTTTCTGTCCATGAAGTTCAGACAACCGATATAGACGCTCCTCAGGCACTATAACGTGACTTGTGAGATCACACACAGTTCTGGCAGTCACAGCAACTTCCGACCGCGGAGACCATCAGGTAAAGGCCAGGATAGCGGTGGACCGGAAATAGACGGAACCTGGAGTGCATATGACTAGCTGCAGCCCGGGATATTCTGCATCCCCTGTGTACTCTGCCCCGAGCCTGTATACACCACCCGGTATGAAGGGCAATACACAAGTCCACTGCCTATAGCGGATTATACACAGTCTATAAGTGATTATATACAGAACAAGGGGGAGTGGAGCTAAAGGCACTGGGGGATAGTGGAGTTGAAGGCACTGGGGGGGGGGGGGGGACTGATGGCAGGGGGTCTGTTGAGTTTTTATAAAGGAAAACAGTCTATTAATTCGTTTTTTCTCATTAGAGTACTCGGATTAATCGTAAAAATAATCGGTAGAATACTCTATTTCTCAAATAATCGTTTACTGCAGCCTGGTGATAAGTAAATACTTTCATACTCACGTTTTGGGCGGATCCGTCATGGATCAGCAAAAACTGATCCGTTACAATAATACAACTGCATGCATCCGCCATGAACGGATCCGTTTGTATTATCTGTAACACAGCCAAGACAGATCGTTAATGAACTCCGTTGAAAGTCAATGGGAGACGGATCAGTTTTCTATTGTGCCAGAGAAAACGGATCCGTCCCCATTGATTTACATTGTGTTTGGCTCAGTTTCATCAAGCGGACAGCAAAATGCTGCAGGCAGCGTTTTGGCGTCCGCTTCCAAAGCGGAATGGTGACTGATCGGAGGCAAACTGATGCATTCTGAGCGGATCCTTTTCCATTCAGAATGCATTAGGGCAAAACTGATCAGTTTTGGACCGCTAATACATATTACTGGTGTCTTTATAATTATTTCCTTTAGAAATCCCACTTACAAATGTTTTTTTTTTTTCTACTTCAGAAAAGTGGCATATGGCACAATGATAAGTCTCCCCCTATGTTTAATAGAATTTATTTATTTCAAGTGTTTGGCGTATTTAAGTGACATAACGTGTTTTTTTTTTTTCTTTAGAGAAATCTATGAGAAAACACCTAAAAATAAAAATGCATGCACTGCACACAAAAATGTTATGTTTGTAGGGTGCATTATGTTATTGTTGCCCAACTTGCAAATTCTAGGTGCAGTGTTTTTTCTGCAAAAAAGCTAAAATACAAAATGCGAAAGTTTAAAAAAAATAATAAATTATAAAAAAAAAAAAAAGACTGTAAATAAAAATGTAGGGGACAATAAATAAAGTTGTAGATGTATAGGACTATCTGTTGGGAAGTTTAATCATTTTTGTACTTCTTCTCTGGCATGTATTCTTCCAAGAAATATAGGCCAAACTGGGTTTAAAACACTAAGGCTACTTTCACACTAGCAGAAGCCTTTTTTTGGCAGACTGTTCCGGCAGGGAGCCAGCCTGCCCGATCCGTGCTACCGCAAGTCCACTGTGCTGGCGGAAGTCCGTTCCGGCCCCATTCACTATCATGGGGGCAGACCGGAGGTTGCCAGAATAAAACTACAGCACGCTGCGGTTTTTGTCCTTTTTGAAAAGGCTACCGCAAATGTGAAAGTACCCTAAGAAAACTTGTCCTTTCACCTTTCACTATAATGTCCTAACAATCCAGTTGATACAATCAAGATTGTGTTCATTGGCCTGCTAGTTTTAGAAACCAATTAGTACCGAAGTTCCAAAAATGAATTGCTTATTGTCTGCAGACATCCGGTACCACGTTTTCCTCACTGGGTAACACATTATAAAGCATAGGTTCTAGTCAAGCAGATGTTTCCTTCAGTCCTTTTTCCTTTATAAATTTCAATTTGCGCTGCAGCACGTGAACGCTTTGTTTTTCATAATCACGTCGCAACCTTAGGATCTTAGTGTTAGGCTAAGTGTTGTGAGATCCATTTCAGGGCTCTCACAAGCGGTCCAAAATGGATCAGTTTTGCCCTAATGCATTCTGAATGGAAAAGGATCTGCTCAGAATGCATCAGTTTGCTTCCGTTCCGCCTCCATTCCGCTCTGGAGGTGGACACCAAAACGCTGCTTGCAGCGTTTTGGTGTCCGCCTGACAATGAGGAGGCAAACGGATCCATCCTGACACACAATGTAAGTCAATGGGGACAGATCCGTTTTCACTGACACAATGCAAAATGGATCCGCCCCCCATCGACTTTCAATGGTGTTCAAGACGGTGCCGTTTGACAACGTTAAAGATAATACAAACGGATCTGTTCCGAACGGATGCAGACGTTTGTATTATCGGTGCGGATCTGTCTGTGCAGATTCATGACGAATCCGCACCAAACGCGAGAGTGAAAGTAGCCTAATACTAAGATCCTAAGGTTGCGACGTGATTATGAAAAACAAAGCGTTCACGTGCTGCAGCGCAAATTGAAATTTATAAAGGAAAAAGGACTGAAAGAAACATCTGCTTGACTAGAACCTATGCTTTATAATGTGTTACCCAGTGAGGAAAACGTGGTACCGGATGTCTGCAGACAATAAGCAATTCATTTTTGGAACGTCGGTACTAATTGGTTTCTAAAACTAGCAGGCCAATGAACACAATCTTGATTGTATCAACTGGATTGTTAGGACATTATAGTGAAAGGTGAAAGGACAAGTTTTCTTAGGGTACTTTCACATTTGCGGTAGCCTTTTCAAAAAGGACAAAAACCGCAGCGTGCTGTAGTTTTATTCTGGCGACCTCCGGTCTGCCCCATGATAGTGAATGGGGCCGGAACGGACTTCCGCCAGCACGGTGGACTTGCGGTAGCACGGATCCGGCAGGCTGGCTCCCCGCCGGAACAGCCTGCCAAAAAAAAGGCTTCTGCTAGTGTGAAAGTAGCCTTAGTGTTTTAAACCCAGTTTGGCCTATATTTCTTGGAAGAATACATGCCAGAGAAGAAGTACAAAAATGATTAAACTTCCCAACAGATAGTCCTATACATCTACAACTTTATTTATTGTCCCCTACATTTTTATTTATTTTGTTATAATTTTTTTTTTTTTAAACTTTAGCATTTTGTATTTTAGCTTTTTTTGCAGAAAAAACACTGCACCTAGAATTTGCAAGTTGGGCAACAATAACATAATGCACCCTACAAACATAACATTTTTGTGTGCAGTGCATGCATTTTTATTTTTAGGTGTTTTCTCATAGATTTCTCTAAAGAAAAAAAAAAAAACACGTTATGTCACTTAAATACACCAAACACTTGAAATAAATAAATTCTATTAAACATAGGGGGAGACTTATCATTGTGCCATATGCCACTTTTCTGAAGTAGAAAAAAAAATATACATTTGTAAGTGGGATTTCTATGCTGCCTTCACCACTTTCTGAAAAGGTAGTGTGGTGGGTAGCGCATGGGGCCATCGGCCCTGGCACATTTATCAGTGAAAAATAATGGCCTTTAAAAACAGATACACTGAGTTATTTGTGGACATTTTGCATCAGTGTGCATCCATTTTCCGGCAGTTTATCAGTTTTTAACAGCCATACAATTGATATGTCTGAATGAATTTCATAGCCCTTTTTTTTTTTTTTTATCCCAATCCTTGCAGTGCCCTCAGAATATATTATGCCCCCACACATAGCCCTCAGTATATACAATGCCCCACTGTAGTGTCCCCTAGACATACAATGGTCCCCTTAGTGCCCCAGTATCTACAATAGCCCCCATAAGGGCCCCTGTACACATGTCCTCATAGTTCCCCTTGTATATATATCCTCATAGTGGCCATAATAATGCTCTCCATTATTGTTCCATAATGCCCCCCAACCCAGTTAGTAAAAAACACTTACCTCAACAGCTGAAAAAATTAATAAAAAAAATTAAGGCAGCAGCCCAGCCTAAGGCACCTTAGTGACCACAGTAAAAAGACATACTGGTGGTCACTAAGGGGTTAATAGGTTAGACATTAAGAAAGAAGGTTCCCATTTCTAATAAGGGAAACGTCTAAATGCCTGCCCTTCCTTCTCGGTCTTATTCCGTTCATTAAAAGACAAATGAATTATTGGAGGATTGTGTAATCCGCTGTTATCATTCATAAAACCATGTGCTTCTGCTGGAAACAAACCATTTCCTGTACTAAGAGGACTTGCATGAGCATAGCGCTCAATGTCACTGCCAGTGAAGAACACTTCACAATGCCCAGAGGAGTGCCCTCACCTATGTATTTCATACACATGTCATGACGGTATTTACCTAGGATGACATACATCCCTGATATAAAAGTTATAACTGCTGAAGAGCATATTCCTGGCGATTACTACTGACTGGCAGAAAGCTCTTCCTCAGGCTTAAGTAAGGTTGGTTAGTATGCGGCTGAACCAGGCAGAAAAAGCAGTGCAGAAACAAATAGAAATTGAGAAGAAAATGAGTAAGTAGAACACGAGTAAAGGTACAAGTGGGCTGGGGAGCCACAATGGGACATACAGTATCTCACCAAAGTGCGTACACCCCTCACATTTTTGTCAATATTATATTATGACACTTTGATACAATGTAAAGTAGTCAGTGTACATCTTGTATAACAGTATGAATTTGGTGTGACCTCAAAATAACTCAACACAGCCATTAATGTCTAAACAGCTGGCAACAAAAGGGAGTACACCACTAAGTGAAAATGGCCAAATTCTGCCCAAAGAACAGGTCTCTCCATGGTTGACCAAAGAAGTTGAGTGCACATCCTCAGCGTCATATCCAGAGGTTGTCTTTTCAAAATAGACATACGAGTGCTGCCAGCATTACTGCAGAGGTTAAATGGGTGGGGCAGCATGTCAGTGCTCAGACCATACGCCACATACTGCATCAAATTGGTTGTCCCAGAAGGAAGCCTCTTCTAAAGATGATGCACAAGAAAGCCTGCAAACAATTTGCTGAAGACAAGCAGACTAAGGACGAGGATTACTGGAACCATGTCATGTGATCTGATGAGACCAAGATAAACTTATTTGGTTCAGATGGTATTAAGCGTGTGTGGTGGCAACCGAGTGAGGAGTACAAAGACAAGCGAGTCTTGCCTACAGTCAAGCATGGTGGTGGGAGTGTCATGGTTTGGGGCTGCATGAGTGCTGACAGCTGTGGGGAGCTACAGTTCATTGAGGGAACCATGAATGCCAACATGTACTGTGACATAGTGAGGCAGAGCATGATCCCCTCTCTTCAGAAACTGGGCCGCAGGGCAGTATTCAAATATGATAACGACCCCAAACACTCCTCCAAGATGACCACTGCCTTGCTAAAGAAAGAGGGTAAAGGTGCTGGACTGGCCAAACATGTCTCCAGACCTAAACCCTATTGAGCATCTGTGGGGCATCCTCAAACAGAAGATGGAGGAGCGCAAGGTCTCTAATATCCACCAGCTCTGTGATGTCTTCATGGAGGAGCGGAAGAGGTTTCCAGTGGCAACCTGTGAAGCTCTAGGGAATTCCATGCCCAAGAGAGTTAAGGCAGTTCTGGAAAATAATGTTGACCAGACAAAATACTGACACTTTGGGCACAATTTGGCCATTTTGACTTAAGGGTGTACTCACTTTTGTTGCCAGCGGTTTAGACATTAATGGCTCTGTGTTGAGTTATTTTGAGGGCACACCAAATTGACACTGTTATACAAGCTGTACACTGACTACTTTACATTGTATCAAAGTGTCATATCTTCAGTGTTGTCCCATGAAAAGATATGATAAAATATTTACAAAAAAGTGAGGGGTGTACTCACTTTTGTGAGATACTGTATCATTCAAGCGGGAAACAATAGCCATAAGGGATGGTGTTCACTGCTGATGTCACAACAGACCTGAGTATAGCTCTTGGCTATTTCCAGCACTCCCATAGAAATGAATGGAGCGGATGCTGCTTTTTTCACCAGCTGTTTTGTCCGTTTGAGGGGATACTGTTGTCATGATCAGTGAGGCTCATGTGGATAGGGGATAACCTTCTATAACTGGAACACCCCTATAAGTAGCATGCCATGGTTGTCCAGTGTATAAAACAAGCAGTAATCACACCCTAAGACACAGATGAGCGAGTTCAGTGCGAGAAACTCGCTGAGTGCGGCAGGGTGAGTTTCCCTTCGGAACTCTGCACCTCTGACAGGATTGCACAGCATTATAATAATTTATAATGCTGTGTGTTCCTGCGATACCTGGAATCTACTGAATTACACTAACCTAATGCTTTATAAATCACATATAGTGAAACTCTTGCACTGAACTTGTTTGTCTGTGTCTGGCCATACCAGCACCTAACAATAAATTGGGGGGGGGGGGGGGGGGGGGGGTGGGGGGGGGTGTTGTGCAAGTGTATAAGCAGTGACCATAGCAGTGGTCACAGTGAGAGGAAGAAAACCGAGATTTCAACATCAGTGACTTTCACATTATATAGTGTTTGTGTAGATGATGGATGCTTTCCAAAAACCCACACACAACACAGTCTTTTTTGTGTAATGTAGGTCAAATGAAGACTTCAATAGGAAGCATGATTTCCTAAGAGGATGCTGAAATACACAGTGAATATAACAAATATTTGTTTAGCTCAGACACCGCTAAGAAACACTCCCTTCTATATATAGTGTGATCTTCTTACAATGTTATGAAGCCCCTTAATGCCATCTGCAAATGGATGTAACTGGACAACCATCTTAGCAGTGTGTTCCCACAACTGGGCGTCCAACTACTACAGGCAATACCCAGCCACTGTGTCAAAATACCTGGGATTTGAGCTTTCAGAAGACAGTGACAGACAGCATGGAAGGAAGCTGTCTTACATTTAGAATCAGCTGCGATCCGCGGCTTATTAAAGGGGTTCTGCAGTTTTTAAAATGAGCTATCCTCTGGATAGATCAGCAGCATCTGATCAGCGGAGGGTCCGACACCCAGGACCCCTGCCGATCAGCTGTTTGAGAAGGCAGCGGCGCTGGCAGTAGCGCTGCGGCCTTCTCGCCGTTTACCGCAGGCCCAGTGACGTCACGACTAGCATCACTGGCCTGGGCGCAGCTTTTCTCCATTCAAGTGAGCTTAGCCCTAGTAGTGACGTCACTGGGCCTGAGGGAAACCGAGAGAAGGCCGCGGCACTCCTGGAGCGCCGCTGCCTTCTCAAACAGCTGATTGGCGGGGGTCCCGGGTGTCGGACCCCGGCGATCAGATGCTGACGATCTATTCAGAGGATAGATCATCAGTTTAAAAGAACTGTAAAACCCCTTTAAGACCGGAATCTAATACTCTGGTATTAATAAATGTGCCCCTTTATCTTTAAATATATTTGGGTTAATAAACATCATCCGAAGGAAACCATGTCCTACTAAAAAAGAGGTTAAATATTATCAGACACCATGTATAGCCCAAGTGTTATTATTTTCCAAGACTTAGGTCATCAGTATCTGACCGGTGGGGGTGCGACAACTGGGACTAAGCTTGAGCAAATCAAGCTTCGGATCATACTGTAGATCCAAAGTCTATTTGTTAAAAAATTTCATTTGTAATGCAGTTTCCGTACAGCATTAAAATGTATGGGTTCAGTGTAGCAAAACTTCATCTCGGCTGATGTTGTGTGAGACTTCGGTATTCCTATCTGTGGATTTAAAAACATTTTAAAAAGAGGAATCTGAAGTCTGCTTCGGTACTGGCGGGTACCTCGGTACCAAAACGGACTTCGGATTCCTATTTTAAAATGTTTTTAAATACGCAGATGGGAATACAAAGTCATTTACCGAAGTCTCATTCAACTTCAGCCAAGATGAAGTTTTGCTACATGGAGCCCATACATTTTAATTGTGATCATTCCTATAATGATAATCATCATTAAAAGTGATCATTCCTATAGACAGGCTGACAATCGAACAGATCATCGCTAACCAACATTACTAGTAACACTCGTTAGCGATGATCTGGTGGTGTATGCAATTGTATGTTTTGTGTAGCACAAAAGATCGTTTCCCAGTGGCAGATAGTCCCAAGTAGACCCGATCTGCTGCCAGGAAACAACGAGACTGTATTGGGAAGAGCGATGACATTAGCTGGAGGAGATTGGTGCATGTAACTGCACCGGTCTCCTCCACTAGCAATCAGCAGTTTGTCAGGAAGGAATGCTTATACATCGTCCCGAGTAAAGGGACCTTTAGTCATCAATGACGTTGACCTGGTTGCACTTTTACAAGATCTACTGTGTGGACAGAATCACGGGAGTGAATATGGATTGAAGCTAGTCAGCCACAGTAGACCTTCATGGTGACCTCAAAAGACTTCAGACACAACCACTACACGTGGTGTTTTATGTATAAATAGTAAATCTCGTTCTGAGCCCCAGCTTTTAATCAAGTTATCTCCCAGTCATTGTACAAAGCATACCAGGAATTTATATGTACAAGCATACCAGTAGAAACCATTCAGCAAATTGTTCTCAACTCATACATATTCACATTTCGGCACATGAATTCATTTTCAAATCTGACCATCTGTTTAGCGGATCATGTACAACATTTCTAGGAACGTACACACCCTTGCAGTACTTGCTTTTCTTTTAACGCTCACTGCCACCAAATGACCTTAATATTTTGCTTCAATGTGATCTAGAAAGTAGTTTTTGACCCGAATTATGTGAATCAAGAAGTTTCCGTTTGTGTATAAGTTAATCCTAAAGTAGCTGTCCCATCAGTGAAAACCCCTTTCAGAATGTGGGTCCTGGGGCGATCAGCCAAAGTTAGTTATTCGCAGAGTCACGCGTGACTTCGGTAATTGATTTTGAAAGTGGAAAGCCACTTTAAAACTTGAAACCGAACTCAGCTTTGGTTCCAAGGTACCAGTCGGAACTAAAGCCCATACATTCTAATACTGTATGAAGGTGGATCTCCATACAGTATTAATCCGAAGTTATGAATGAAGCGACTTTGGATGTAATATCTGAAGTTTGCTTTGCTCATCACAACTCCTCAGCATCACATCGTATCAGATCAAGATCAGCTGTTTTCAGAAGGTGCACTAGGCACCAGAACCGCACAGCTCCGTCACTCCGAGCAGTATCCGGGCCTGGCTACCGCAGTGCTGCTTCCACTCACTGTGGAAACAATAGGACTGGACAAACTGAAATCCAACACGCCTAATCATTCTCACTGACATCTGCCACAATCCCATACACATAAGAGAGTTGTTTCCTCTAATTAAACTGCGTATCTCCAGCTGTTTTAAAACTACAACTCCCACAATGCCCTGCTGTAGGCTGATACCTGTAGGCTGTTCGGACATGCTGGAAGTTGTAGTTTTGCAACAGCTGGAGGGCCGCAGTTTGAGGATGCCTGCTCTAATATATATCAGCTCCTTTAGCCATTGACCATCAAGTGAACTACCTTTACAAACAGCTCACTGGGCAGTTAAAGAAGAACATATTTAATTGACCTAACCTGTGAGTTTATATTGTAACACAAATATATATAAACGGTGATAGAAAATCATGTGAGAAGATACAATATGATTTTTCCAGAGAAATCCCACAGCAGTGTCAAAAAGGAGGTTATCCACTCTAGCCATCCCTTACATTGTGGAAAATCATGAGATCAGAAGGTCATTGGGACTGGATTTCCCCTTAAAGCTGATAATATAAATACATTGTTAGGAAACTGATAGAACATCCAGTTTTCCCCAATGTAAATTAAATTTTGTAAATGCCGCATTAGCTGTGGTGCCTTCCAAAAAAAATAAAAAAAAATAATTATGAGACTAGCAGGTGCTTCATCAGACACAAGCCAAAGTTATAGAAGCCTGTAGTCTGGTCACAACTGCAGTTTAAAGGGAACCTAACAATTAAAACAACTTTTGACATGTCCAAGACCCCTCTTTCCATTGATTGTTATAAAGCTCAGAAGATCAATGTACCCCTTCAAAGTAAAATTTGGAATAGTTAAAGGGGTTGTCCGAGACTAAAAAATGCCCCACATATGCCCGCGCCCCTCACACAATCTACTTACCTGGCGCCCCTCCTGGTCTCCGCACCGCCGCTGCCACTTCACCCGGTGCGCGGATGAAAACATCCGGTGTCAGGGGAAGGAGCAGCCAACGGCAGGAGGTGAGGGGCCCGAGCATATGGGGGGCATTTTTTAGTCTCGGATAACCCCTTTAAAAGGGAACCTGTCACCAGGATTTTGTGTATAGAGCTGAGGACATGGGTTGCTAAATGGCCGCTAGCACATCCGCAGTACCCAGTCCCCATAGCTCTGTGTGCTTTTATTGTTTAAAAAACAAACAAAAACGATTTGATACATATGCAAATGAACCTGAGATGACTCCTGTACGTGAGATGAGTCAGGGCCACCTGCTGGTCTGTATTGGTATATTTTAGTAATAGCTACTGAAGCCTGCCTGAGGCTTTGGGCTATTACTACACCATAACGGGTTTCCCGATCTCAGCCGGAAAAAGCCATTACGGACACGGACTGCTCAGCATCTGAGGGGTTAAATTTATGCAATCAGCGGGCTGATCGCATACATCCACCATCTTTACAGTTGCGACTTTCGCCGTACATGTATGCTGGAGGTCACCAATGGGTTGTGCCATCTAGACCTTTATGGTATATCCACAGGACATGCCATAAGCATCCAATAGGTGTTGGTCCTATCCCTGGGATCTGCTCCTATCTCAACAGGACCCCATTGTGCGCTGTAATGAACAGACAGCAGACCGTGCATTCATGGCACTCTCCGTTCACTGCAATGGGCTTTCTGTAAATCGCCAAATAAGAGCACTCGGCTATTTTCAGACGTCCCATAGCAGTGAATAGTGGGCCCCGCACAAGTCAGAAATTTATGCCATATCCTGTGCATATGATATAGATGTCAAGATAGGAATACCCCTTTAAGTTGTGGTAAAACTGGACCATCTGCATAAACATCTCCCTGTTATCTAATACTGCAGATTTTTCATCTACAGGATGTAATGCCGTAGAGGAGTACTTTGCTGTCATATTTTGTCTCGGTGCGTCAAACAATTAGATTGTTATGACTAAACCCGCCAAACAGTACCGCCATATCTGCGTGCCCGAGAGCCAGGAAATGAATGCTCATCATCAGATCTGGGGAAATTAATAGCCACTCCTCTCTTTGTAATTTCAGATAGAGTTTTCATCAACTGTTTATATTGAAAAGCTGAAGATGCCTCAGCAGAAAGTAAAAAAGACATACAGTGCTGAGTAACAGGCCAGAGGCTATGCTGGATAACCAAAGCAATAAAACACAGTGAAAAGCATGGTTTCCAGGGACACCCTAAAGAGCGTGCCGTCCTATCACTGTGCAGATGACACATTAGCTAATGAAGGTGGATGACGGTTTGGCCTGAAGGGAAAGAAAACAACGCTGACCAATTCCACCTGTCACAGATGAGAGATGCCAGGAAAATGTGGAATCTGCGTGATTACTGAATGTTCACTGTTTATTGGGATTACACGTATTTCTCCTGCCTTTCTGGGTGTGCCAGCTCTAGAATAACCTTACATATAATCACTTATGTTAAGCGGCTATTTCTGGAAGGAAAAATAAATAAATAAGAAAGCTTCACTGAATGAGAACAATGAATGACCTGTATACCGGTGACACAACTTCCTTCACCATTCCTCCACCTGGGGGTGTCTCCATTTATATCAGGCGCCAACACGACACAGTCTTCATTCCTAAGGCGCATGCTGACCACATACCAACTACAATAAAAAGATTATTGATAACAGGAGTAAAGACTGTTTACAGAACATTCTGCCCTTTCTGAATAAGTAGTTTGCATTTTTTTGTACAGGGTCACTGTACTTTCACACAATTTCATTTAATAGAGAATGGTGTAACTGGCAAATTTCTAAATCGCTTCATTTAAAAAAATCTACCTGCATCGACCTGAAAAAAGTTGTATGGCCACTAGGGGTCTCACTTCCACCTAAGTTGCAGTCCACTGCCTGTTGTCAGCCAAGAGCAGTCCCTGGTAACAGAGACACAGAAGACGGGTGAGAGGAACTGGGGTGTGTCAGAGCTAGCCGAGATCCTGAGCCTGATAAAAGAACTGCTTCTGAACATCACAGGAGCCTCCTGCCTTTCCGAAAGTGCGATTTCTCCCTCCTTATCTGTTCTGCGAGCTCTAGAGCTGAAAACAAACAAACATAGTGGGAACTAGAGGAAAGGAAGTCACAGCAAAACAGTGCTAGTAGATTCCAGAGAAGGGAGACAACCCCTGCTTGTTAGAAAAATGTATCTAGCTGTGCAGCTGAAACAGGGAATAATATTAAAAAAAAAAAAAAAAAAAGACCATTTCCTTCAAAATAATTTTCTGGCACAGGAATTTCACCCATACTGAATAGTAAAATAAGAAAAGGCAAAAAAAAAAACACTTTTCAGAAAAAAATAATAAGTAAGCGTCTCAGCGAGCAGCACTAATCATACTAATACTTATAATACTAGAAATACTAATCATAATCTGTCAGTTATCAGGTTGAAAAAGATTTGTTTACTTTTCCAGCCAAAGTTTTATTGTTCCAAAGCACTTACGGTAAATTTTAGCATTATTGAAAAAAAATTGCAGTCTTCTTTAAAAATATCTTACCGTTATAGGTCACCATCTTCTGTGCAGATCTACACCTCTCCGTCATCTGTTATTCCCTTTATCTAATCCATCTTTATAAGCAACATGTGCACTATGACCAAGGACTATAGCCTTCTGCATCTAAGCTCAATAGAGGTCCTGTAAGCACTCTGGTCGTTCAGTAGATATTTTCCTTTAGAAACAGCTTTTCTTAGAACTCTGCATTGTGCTGTTCCTAAGGTTTTCCACTGTTATTCCTCCAGGAAGCCTCAATATAATACACTTGGGGCGTTACCACTCCAATTGTCAAGAAGGTGTGTCCCTACACAGTCTGATGCTGTCCAATCAGTGCTGTGTATGGATACAAAATGTAAGGCCCATTTGCCAACCTAGTCATTCCAAGTCATAATAACAGAGCAACACAACAGCAAACAGGTTCAAGAAAAGATGCTCCAGAATTGTTATTTCTTAGAGAATACAGGTATTCCATAAAACAGACAAGCCAGGAGAGCTGCAGATCTTACATTCATATGTGGCAACAACAACAAAAATAAATAAAAAATAAGAAAATCGAAATTTTACGGAACAGGTGCGGACCCATTAATTTCAATGGGGCCACAAAAGAAGCGGACAGCACACAATGTGCTGTCCGCACCAGTTGTTCCGTTCCGCAGCCCCGCAAAAAATATAGAGCATGTCCTATTCTTGTCCGCAACCGTGGATAGGAATAGGCATTCTCTACAGGGAGTGCAGAATTATTAGGCAAATGAGTATTTTGACCACATCATCCTCTTTATGCATGTTGTCTTACTCCAAGCTGTATAGGCTCGAAAGCCTACTACCAATTAAGCATATTAGGTGATGTGCATCTCTGTAATGAGAAGGGGTGTGGTCTAATGACATCAACACCCTATATCACTTGTGCATAATTATTAGGCAACTTCCTTTCCTTTGGCAAAATGGGTCAAAAGAAGGACTTGACAGGCTCAGAAAAGTCAAAAATAGTGAGATATCTTGCAGAGGGATGCAGCACTCTTAAAATTGCAAAGCTTCTGAAGCGTGATCATCGAACAATCAAGCGTTTCATTCAAAATAGTCAACAGGGTCGCAAGAAGCGTGTGGAAAAACCAAGGCGCAAAATAACTGCCCATGAACTGAGAAAAGTCAAGCGTGCAGCTGCCAAGATGCCACTTGCCACCAGTTTGGCCATATTTCAGAGCTGCAACATCACTGGAGTGCCCAAAAGCACAAGGTGTGCAATACTCAGAGACATGGCCAAGGTAAGAAAGGCTGAAAGACGACCACCACTGAACAAGACACACAAGCTGAAACGTCAAGACTGGGCCAAGAAATATCTCAAGACTGATTTTTCTAAGGTTTTATGGACTGATGAAATGAGAGTGAGTCTTGATGGGCCAGATGGATGGGCCCATGGCTGGATTGGTAAAGGGCAGAGAGCTCCAGTCCGACTCAGACGCCAGCAAGGTGGAGGTGGAGTACTGGTATCAAAGATGAGCTTATGGGGCCTTTTCGGGTTGAGGATGGAGTCAAGCTCAACTCCCAGTCCTACTGCCAGTTTCTGGAAGACACCTTCTTCAAGCAGTGGTACAGGAAGAAGTCTGCATCCTTCAAGAAAAACATGATTTTCATGCAGGACAATGCTCCATCACACGCGTCCAAGTACTCCACAGCGTGGCTGGCAAGAAAGGGTATAAAAGAAGAAAATCTAATGACATGGCCTCCTTGTTCACCTGATCTGAACCCCATTGAGAACCTGTGGTCCATCATCAAATGTGAGATTTACAAGGAGGGAAAACAGTACACCTCTCTGAACAGTGTCTGGGAGGCTGTGGTTGCTGCTGCACGCAATGTTGATGGTGAACAGATCAAAACACTGACAGAATCCATGGATGGCCGGCTTTTGAGTGTCCTTGCAAAGAAAGGTGGCTATATTGGTCACTGATTTGTTTTGTTTTGTTTTTGAATGTCAGAAATGTATATTTGTGCATGTTGAGATGTTATATTGGTTTCACTGGTAAAAATAAATAATTGAAATGGGTATATATTTGTTGTTTGTTAAGTTGCCTAATAATTATGCACAGTAATAGTCACCTGCACACACAGATATCCCCCTAAAATAGCTAAAACTAAAAACAAACTAAAAACTACTTCCAAAAATATTTAGCTTTGATATTAATGTTTTTTTGGGTTCATTGAGAACATGGTTGTTGTTCAATAATAAAATTAATCCTCAAAAATACAACTTGCCTAATAATTCTGCACTCCCTGTATATAGCACCGGCCATGTGCAGTCCGCAAAATGCAGAACGCACACGACCGGTATACGTGTTTTGCGGATCCGCAATTTGCAGACCACAAAACACTTACGGTCGTGTGAATGTAGACTAAAGAGCATATTGTCCTGTTCCCACATTCCAGTCCTACAGCATCAGTAGAAAGTACCAACCATAAAGCAGGGGTTGACTAGAATACAAGAGAAGATAAGGATGGAGGATCCTAAAGGGATTCTGTCAGCTAGATTTAGCCTATGAGGACATGCACTGCTGGATCGCTGCTAGCACGTCCACAATATACATTTCCCAAAGCTCTGAGTGCTTTTATTCAAAAAAATAATAAAAAAAAATTATATATGCAAATGAGGCAAGTAAGGAGCCCAAGGGGCTATTACCAACGTTTCAGGAGCCCAGCCACGCCCACTGAAGGAGCCCATCACCGCCTGCATCCTCCGAATCTCCTCCTTGCTCCCCTGATGTCATATAGTTGAAGCACCGTAATCAGCATATTTGCATATATATATATATATATATAAAATCTTTTTTTTTTATTATTGAATAAAAGCACTCAGAGCTATGGGAAATGTATATTGTGGACGTGCTAGTGGCGATCTAGCAATGCATGTCCTCAGCTTTATAGGCTCAAACTAGCTGACAGAATCCCTTTAAGACAACAGTAGATAACACGCAGTATACATACAACAGAACATGGATCATCTCAAGACTCCACAGAACACAAGGGGATTATGGAGAGATCAGAGACTATGCAGGTGGATATCCTCTCTGAACCATCCGCTATTTTCTGTGGTTATCGAGACCACCATCTTGCTTGAGCTGCTGTTTTGTGTTGTAAGTAGCCATATGGACAACGTAAACTTTAATCAGAAAATTAATCATTGATTTTTTATGAGAGAGTTTTGTGTACATGCGTTGTGCCATGTACAGGTCATTGCACAGGAAGGAGAGGAAGTAATCAACTACTGTGAATGGTGGATTCTGTGTTATAGGAGAGGTGTCATCTCTCCTTCTGATCCTGCCTGTGATGATAATGAGGTTTAGTGGTCAATGTGAAAACTGTAAGATTTCCAGGAGTTCAGATATTAATGACCTATCCTGAGGATAGGCCATCGATACTGATCAGTGAGGGTCTAACTCCTGAAATCCCTGATGCTCAGCGCTACCTCCTATTCAAGATTACACTGCACATCGTCTCAGAAGTCCTGGCGGCGCAGTGTGATTGTGAGTGCTTGTTCCTTTCACTTGAAAGGGACGAGCACTTGTAATTACACTGCGCTGCCACCACAAGCGAAACAACGCACAGTGTAATCTTGAAGAGGAAACGGTGCTTGTACAAGCGCCACCTTCTCTTCAAACAACTGATCAGCGGGGGTGTTGGGAGACAGACCCCCACCAAATCAGATATCGATGACCTATCCACTGGATAGGTCATCAAATCTGTACTGGCTGCACAACCCCTTTAAGTTCCAAATTCTGTGTTAATTACATGACTGCACTTGGAGCTCCCTCCTACAAACACAAAGCTCCAAATCTTGTGACTACATATAGTCTTAAAATACTAAACTCTGGCAGCCTGCTGATATTACTAGGCTGAAGATAAGTACGCTACACCTTAAGTGGAGCGTGTGGACTGCTGGGGGCGCACGAGACAACCAAACAAGGACCGTGTTTTAATTTCGGCAGTATTCCATTTATTTATAAGACAACGCGTTTCGGGGTAAAGTCCCCTTTATCAAGTCTGAGCCGGGAAGGTTAGGAGAGTGTCACGGCTCATCTCTCTCCTAACCTTCCCGGCTCAGACTTGATAAAGGGGACTTTACCCCGAAACGCGTTGTCTTATAAATAAATGGAATACTGCCGAAATTAAAACACGGTCCTTGTTTGGTTGTCTCGTGCGCCCCCAGCAGTCCACACGCTCCACTTAAGGTGTAGCGTACTTCTCTTCATTTCCATTACCCTAGTGGCAGGGTGGCCCCTGCCCAAAGGTGTTAGGACGGATCTTGGCTGCACCAACCATCCCTTGTCTATACTTGATCTCCATTGCAGTTGCATCCAATTAGAAATTGGTTTGTTTGAATTTACTTACCCTATGAGCGCCTTCTCTATCCCATTGGCCATCATTTGCATTACTAGGCTGAGGAAGAGCGTACATCTTTTTACTCAAAATCAGTCTCAAAGTTAGCATACCGTGCCTTTCTTTCAAGTCCAGTCATCCTGAGAAATGCTTCTTTTCATTGTTATGTAAATCATGTTTTCGGGGCACTATGGACGGCCATGGTGCACCATCGCACGACCCCTCCATAACACTGCCTTGTTTCAGTGACAATTTCTGAGATTTCAGAGCCAATAACGATGATACAGGAGAGGCCAGATGGACCGAAATGAGTGGCCCAACCCAAGGTGCACAAAAACCTGAATTGGTTAACAACAAAAAGAAGCATTTCTCAGGATTAGAGGATGGCATGTTCATAAGGTATGGTTATGTTTCAGGCCACCTACCCCACATGACGGTATGCTTACTTTGAAGTGATTTAGGGGTTGGCAGACTACCTTAAGATGACAGTAGCCAATTATACACTTGAAGTACATAACACACAATTGTTTTAGAGAGCTCGCTGACAGCTCCCATATTGAAGATGTTTTTTTTCTTAACTGCAAAAACTAATAAATAGCTAAAAACATCAAAATAGGTTAATATGGGCGAAGAATGTAGAGAATTAATCAGGGGTGGACCTTCAATCTGATTATTGGGAAGTAGGTCAGAAACGGATTATTATAGACGCTTTGTACTTTGCTAAGAACAGGAAAAAATTGCCGTCACAGCAAAACAAATCCTGACTGACATTCCTGTAGCAGCAAAAGAACATGGAACCTAGAACTGAATGATAAAAGTAAACAATATGGGAACAGATTTATCATAGACCGGCAGCATATATAATAACCAGGCGCGCTGCCGGATGCTGCGCCTAATTTATGACAAGGTATACGTTAGTCCATGCGCCTAGAATGATTTCAGAATTAGTTTACGCCAGAAAACTGACGTAAAAGATGATAAATGTGGTGGGACCATTGGCCACGCCTTCTTTGAGGCCAGCAGCGAAAAGCCACATGTGCAAACATTTTGTGCAGTTTGCGACTTTACACCACAAATCTGGCGTATTTTAATGATAAATTTGCCCCGTAGTCCTCTCTGTCAATCTGCAGGATTTTCTGCATGATCTTAAGGCCTCTTTCACACTACCGTTTTTTTTTTTACGTTTTGCGGTCCGTTTTTTGCGGTCCGTATACAGAACCATTCATTTCAATGGTTCCGCAAAAAAACGAAATGTGTTCCGTATGCATTCCGTTTCCGTATTTCCGTTCCAAGATAGAACATATACACTATATTTGGCCGCAAATCACGGTCCGTGGCTCCATTCAAGTCAATGGTTCCGCAAAAAAAAATGGAACACATACGGAAATGCATCCGTATGTCTTCCGTATCCGTTCCATTTTTTGCGGAACCATCTATTGAAAATGTTATGCCCAGCCCAATTTTTTCTATGTAATTACTGTATACTGTATATGCCATACGGAAAAACGGAACGGAACAACGGAACGGAAACGGAACCACAACGGAAGCAAAAAAACGGAACAACGGATCTGTGAAAAACGGACCGCAAAACACTGAAATGGACATACTGTTGTGTGAAAGAGGCCTTACTCAGTCTTGTAGAAATCCTGCAGAAAACACATGGGTCAATCGTCTTCTGACCCCTTTCATTTCCAGCTGGTGGCCAGCAGGGGGCCAGCAGGGGGTCAAGCTTAGCCAGGGGATGTGGCTTAATCTTTTAACCCTACTCAAGATAGGGCAGAGGGGAGAGGTTCCTGCTCCAGCCAGTTGTCTCACAGCCAAACACTGCATAATTAAGAGGAGGAGGAGTGGGGACGTTACTAAGATTTAGATACACTAACCTAAAGAATTATTAGGAACACCTGTTCTATTTCTCATTAATGCGATTATCTAGTCAACCAATCACATGGCAGTTGCTTCAATGCATGTAGGGTTGTGGTCCTGGTCAAGACAATCTCCTGAACTCCAAACTGAATGTCAGAATGGGAAAGAAAGGTGGGTTACAACAGCAGAAGACCCCACCGGGTACCACTCATCTCCACTACAAATAGGAAAAAGAGGCTACAATTTGCAGAAGCTCACCAAAATTGGACTGTTGAAGACTGGAAAAATGTTGCCTGGTCTGATGAGTCTCGATTTCTGTTGAGACATTCAAATGGTAGAGTCTGAATTTGGCGTAAACAGAATGAGAACATGTATCCATCATGCCTTGTTACCACTGTGCAGGCTGGTGTTGGTGGTGTAATGGTGTGGGGGATGTTTTCTGGGCACACTTTAGGCCCCTTAGTGCCAATTGGCCATCGTTTAAATGCCACGGGCTACCTGAGCATTGTTTCTGACCATGTCCATCCCTTCATGACCACCATGTACCCATCCTCTGATGGCTACTTCCAGCAGGATAATGCACCATGTCACAAAGCTCTAATCATTTCAAATTGGTTTCTTGAACATGACAATGAGTTCACTGTACTAAAATGGCCCCCACAGTCACCAGATCTCAACCCAATAGAGCATCTTTGGGATGTGGTGGAACGGGAGCTTCGTGCCCTGGATGTGCATCCCTCAAATCTCCATCAACTGCAAGATGCTATCCTATCAATATGGGCCAACATTTCTAAAGAATGCTATCAGCACCTTGTTGAATCAATGCCACGTAGAATTAAGGAAGTTCTGAAGGCAAAAGGGGGTCCAACACCGTGTTAGTATGGTGTTCCTAATAATTCTTTAGGTGAGTGTATTTCTCAGTTTTTGCTATCATATGAGACAAAACAAGCTCAAAGAAGAGACTGCTATCAAGAGAAAAAGTGCTGCCATGTTTTTTATTAATATTATTATTTTTGACCATTTTCTTTGTTTAGCTTTTTTTTTTTTTAAACACAGACTGGTTCGGAAATAGATGGAAACTAGTGATTTCACCGATTTTGACTATATACCATTTATGATCATCATTACAATACAGCAACTTTCTTGGTCTAAATAGTACCAGCAATAAATCTGAGAAAGGTATTTCTGATTGGCGAATTGATTCTTAATAAGATTTATTTCAGCTCAGCCCGTCCCTATTAACATCCAACTGATCTGAATTGGAATAACAATGCAACATCTCAAGCTTATTCTAATGCACATTATTGGAGAGAGGAGGAAGCAATTCAGCAACTGACTACGTTAGTTTGACATCCAGAATGGCAAGCCGTTCCCTTGTGGGGAACAAAAATCAATCAGAGAGTTTTCTATGCTAACAGGATAAATGACAAAAGAACAAAGCGTTCAGGAAAGAAAAAAGAAACTGGTAAAGATGGAGTTTCCCAATAAAATCATCCCACAGATTTTTGTAGCGAAGGTTGTGCTTCTTAGGTAGTAACCAAATTTGTATGAGTGGCAGCCCAGCAACAGCGGGGGACACTAATGGACATCTGGGTCACTCACACTGCACAATTACCAGTGGTAGTTTACTTAGGCTGACACTTGGACCAATTTATTGGGAATGAGCGCTTGTACCGGATAATTGGGTAAAGGTGTCGCAGATCAACTGATGAATGGGTAAGGCTACTTTCACATTAGCCTTTTTTGCGGATCTGTCATGGATCTGCAAAAATGCTTCTGTTACAATAATACAACCGCATGCATCCATCATGAATGGATCCGGTTGTATTATGTCTTATATAGCCAGGACGGATCAGTCTTGAACACCACTAAAAGTCAACTGGGGATGGATCAGTTTTCTACTGTGCCAGAGAAAACGGATCGGTCCCTATTGACTTACATTGTGTGTCAGGACTGATCCGTCTTGCTCCGCACCACATCGCGGACATAAAAATGCTGCTTGCAGCGTTATTCTGTCCGCGATGGGAGCGCAACCAAACGTAAAGCATTTTGGTGCATTCCGTTTTGTTCAGTTTAGTCCCCATTGACAATGAATGAGGACAAAACTGAAGCGTTTTCTTCCGCTATTGAGATCCTATGACGGATCTCAATGATTCGGTTTGGACACCTCAATCATAGTTTCTGGGCAGCAGACCACGCTCACCACTCTGCTACTGAGAAACAATGAACTTGTATGAGGGGACAAGCTTATCCCCATACATTGGAGATGAGCACTGCATGTAAATGAAGCTCTCCACCCCCAATGTCGAGCAGGCAGTTATAGGGAGGGAAAGCGATCTTGCCAATAGTTGTCTGTTCCTTGGGGCAGTGCAAGTGCGCCTTAAGGCCTCATGCACACAACAGTATTTTTTTGCGGTCCGCAAAACGGGGTTCCGTTGTTCCGTGATCCGTGTCCGTTTTTGTTTCAGTGCGTCTTCCTTTATTTTTGGAGGATCACCAGACATGAAGGAAAGTAAAAAAAAAATATCTAAGTCAAGTTTGCCATGCAAATGATAGGAAAAAAACGGACGCGGACGACAATCTTGTGTGCCTCCGTGTTTTTTCACGGACCCATTGACTTGAATGGGTCCGCGAATCGTTGTCCGTGAAAAAAATAGGACAGGTCCTATTTTTTTCACGGACTGGGAACACGGATGACAAACGGTGCATTAGCAGAGTTTTCCACGGACCCGTTGAAAGTCAATGGGTCCGCAGAAAATCACGGAAAACGGAACAACGGACACAACAACGGTCATGTGCATGAGGCCTTAGAATGTAGTACAAGAGTCACTGGGGCAGATTTACTAATCCTATCTAATATTTAGAAAGGGTAAACTTAAATAAGAAAGTCTAAAAACTTATAAAAGTGGTTGATGATGGACGATAAACTTAAAGACTGCCTACTGTAATAATTTCCAAGTAGACTATTCCAGGAGTCAAACTCAACTATAAAAATAAGCTGCATCACAGACATGTATATAAAACAACCTACAAAGGTAGGCAAAATTTTCCATGTGCATTAGCTATATATTTTTATAAGCCGTATGCATTTGTATATTAAAGAATCATCTTCATTAATGCATCGTAGGAAAGCTCATTAGCGATCATCTTACAGTGTAAGGCCCCATGCACACGGCCGTGTTTCACAGCCGTGTGCGGGCCGTGGAACCGCGGCCTGGATCCCTCCTGAGAGCAGGAGCGCACGGCGTCACTGGTTGCTATGACGCCGTGTGCTCCCTGCTGCCGCCGCAATACAGTAATACACTGGTATGATCTATACCAATGTATTACTGTACTGTGCTGGCAGCAGGGAGCGCACGGCGTCATAGCAACCAGTGACGCCGTGCGCTCCTGCTCTCAGGAGGGATCCAGGCCGCGGTTCCACGGCCCGCACACGGCTGTGAAACACGGCCGTGTGCATGTGGCCTAATACTGCCGCCGATTGCAAGCTCGTTCATAGGGCAATCCTGAACTTTCAGCATGCTGAAAGATCAGGATTTGTTGGCAGCAGATCATGGTGTATTAATTACGATCTGCCGCCAGCGAACCACTGTACAGCATGGGGACGAGCAATGGCATGGCAATCGCTCTTCCCCATATTGCTGAGATCGTTGCACGTAACAGCAGCGGTCACCTCAGCAAGGGAGCAGACGATTGCCGGGAGGGAACGCTTCCTTCCCGACAATTGTCTGCGTAATCGGGGAGTCGAATACACCCTAAGGGTCCATTCACATGTCCGTATGTCTTTTGCGGATCCGCAAAACACGGACATCGGCAATGTGCGTTCCGCATCTTGCAGACCGCACATTGCCGGCACACTCATAGAAAATGCCTTTTCTTGTCTGCAATTGCGGACAATAGTACATGTTCTATTTTTTTGCAGAATGGAAGTGCACATTCCAGCCCCATTGAAAATGAACGGGTCCGCACCTGTTCCTCAAAATTGTGGAACAAATGCAAACCTATTTTGCGGACGTGTGAATGGACCCTAAAGCATCACAACATCAGCATCAATTGACCTATACCAGACATATGATCTTTTAACAAACCTGACGTTTCAGCTTCGGCCTATCACACATCCATGTTTTTCACCAGAAAACAGAAGATCAGATTTTAGACTCCGGGTACATACTACGGATATATGATTTTAATCAATATAAAACAGTATCCTACAAACTAAATCCTGCCAAATCTAGGCGGGGCCCTCTCTTAAATCAAGACAGCCGGTACTTGGTTTTGGTACCATTTTCCGGCATCTCATATCTAGTAGGACTTACCTCTCCACTCATATCACCAGTAAATGTGGTACGAAAGGCTTACGTTAAACAGTTGAACTATCAAAACTCAAAAGGGACAAATTCATCAGAGTACACGCACTAAAAAAGGGGAGTGATCTACGTTGGAGAAATGTTTCATCCTATTTTGTGTAAAGGGATGCGAGTAAAACGGCATCTCTCAACAGCAAAAGTTGGTTGGACCAAATTTATTATGGAGATGCACTTTTTGCCAAAATATACTGTACAAAGTGAGGTAGTGCAAATGTTTATTGTATGTTGAGCGATGCCCAAATGTATTATGCAGGGTGTACACACGTGACAAAATTGGTGCAACGTTCTTACAACTTGATCAATGGCAATACGCTGCAATAACCATATTTCTATCTAGTTTGTTTCTGTTTTTGGTTCAAGATCCTGCACAATCCTGTACAGTAAAACCTAAAAAATAGAAAAAAAGAGTATATAAACAGCTATAAAAATGATTAAGAATGTACCTGCCGGTGTTGTATATGAAAGTTGAACCAAAAAAAAAAAAGCCTTGCTCACAAAATGTGAGAATACGAAAAAAGCACCTGTAGCACCACTGATGTGAAAACTCAGTTAGGGATGATTCACAGGACCATGTTCCCCTTATTGAAATGACTGCATCATAGTGTTTTATGATGCAGCTAGTTCAGACTGAGGAGCAAACGTTGGTCCTGGAGATGTGGCTGACAAGTGGATTGTGTTCCCCAGACTGAACACAGTCAATCGCTGACCAAACACTGACTGTGTCAAAGTAGTCTTACATGACTTAGACAAGATTAAAGTCTGTCTTCTGAGCTTCTTCCTTCAATTGTTGAGAAAAATCCTACTTTTATTCTGCATAATATTTTTCTCAAGCAACATAAACAGAAAAATACAGTACGTACTTGAGACATTGTAGAGACAAACAAAACATATAACATACCCATCCTCCCTGTTCTTGGATCCAGTTCTGCAGATGCCTATTCAGGTACTCGGTCATCCATCCAGCTATGGAATCCACCAAAGGGGACATCTCACGATTCACACTCTCTACACACATGACTCCTCCAAACTCAAAAAAAGCCACAATTCTGCCCCAATTTACCCCATCATGAAAGAGCTCCTCCACCACAGCGGCAAAACGAAGACGAACTGTGGATGGGGTCAGGTGGAGGAGCCCTGAGATATGTCTGAAGTCTTGCTGGTACAAATTGGAGAACTCATCTCCTGCACGACTCAGTGTCTGGAATAATGCAGGTGGAACAGGTTGTAAAGGGGCGACTTCACCATTACCTTCACCAAGCGGTTGACCAGCATCTTCATCAACATTCCCTTCTCTCTGGGCAACATCCAAATCTGCCTGGGGTGAAGGGATGGGGGATGCAGCAGATGTAGAGCTTCTGGGAGCAGCAGGTGCATTGTCTAGAAGTGGTACTGGAAAATTACTCTGAGATTCATTATCTGAAGAGGAAGCAGCAGGCAAATCTGAAGCAAGAGGTTGTCCAGCTGGACCACCAGGTACGGCAGACACCTCTCCGTCATTAGTAAGATTATTGTTAGCAGCAGAAGTCGCTGGAAAGCCAGAAGAAATCTGTCTCCCTTCCTCCCATTCATAGCCCCTCTGTGACAGCTTATAATGGATGTATTTTACCACGATGTCCCGATGGTCATAGCTTCCTCTCCTACGATGAGCCATAGCATCCAATGATGGAAACCAGTGACAAAAGAAAAAAGAAAAATCTTGATAGAAAAATATAATAAGATCTAACCCTACTCAGGTCTCAGAAACCGTCCGCAAGTGTTACACTTTAGTTGTGAGCGCTGGGTCTCGGAGATGCTCTCTCATTCTTCAAGCTCTGGATCTCCCCCTCCTCTTCCTTCCAGCGGAGTTCTGTACATTTACTGTAATTTCTCTCCTATAGGTATTTTCATTGTCAGATTCAAAGGGACATTCCCTTCTTCACGCTGCAACAGAAAGAACCATGTGTAATGCCAAACTTTACAACTGTTACTAAAACGTATATAATGTGGAATGACCACAAATAACTCCAAGAGTATCCCGTTAGATCACCACCAGGGTTGCCAACCAGCATTTTTATTTTTTCTGGACAACTTATCCCAAAATCAGACATGGAACATTCTTTACAGACAAACATAATGAATGATAAAGATCATGAGTACCACACGTCTATAGCTCAATACACTGATACTGTAAAATGATGATAATTACCACCAAAGTAGTCTAGTCAGATACCACCTGCCAAATCTATTTATTTATTTATTTCCACGGACACGCAAAAAAAAGTTGCCTATTTTTACAGACTATCCAGAAATTTCTGGACGGTTGGCAACACTGATTACAGCTATATCTATACGACCGGAGCCAGGTAAAGGAATCGGCAACCCTGGCGGTAAGGAATACGAGGGGAGACTAACTGCAGCCCCTGTTTTCTATACTTTCATGTAAAACTACTTCGTACTGCTTCGAAAAGTCACATGAAATTCAGAAAATTGTCTCTCGTTTTGGAAAATTTCCAAAAATTCTTCCTTCCATCTGCACCGTTATTGCAGTACCCCCAATATGTGTGAATAAATGAGTGGGATACAATAATATAGAGATAGATAGATGTAATGGGTGACGATAGATATATAGATATAATGGATGACAGGTAGATAGATAGAATGGATGACGATAGATAGATCACAGATAAGATAGATAGAATGGATGAAGCTAGATAGATAGATAGATGTAATGGATGAAGATCGATAGATAACAGATAAGATAGATAGATAGATAGATAGATAGATAGGGGTAATAAATGAATATATATAGATGGATAGATAGATAGATAGATAGATAGATAGATAGATAGATAGATAGATATAGATGATGCCTACCTACAGCACCCTGGCACAGCAGCCTGGTGCACTCTCTCAGCACACACTGCAAGCAGCAATGAATTATGGAACTACTCACTGGCTCCCCCAGATAAGGCTGTGCTATTGGACTTCCCCGTTGATTCGAATCCATGTAATAACTTCCAGGGACCTTGAGGCTCCGTCCACTCACATCCTCAGGGGCAGCTGAACGCATCAGTGACTGTCACAGAAGCATCTCCATGAAGGCCACCCACACAAGCCTGCACCCAGCGCACTGCCGCTCACGTAGTCCCAGCACACCCAGGCTGCAGCAGGGCTAGCCTCTGCTCAGCGTCCACTGCAGGCTGCGCTCACTGTCATTCAGCCCGTGTTGTGCTTCCTGCCATTATGTGGACTCTCTCCTCAGAAGGTTGCTGGAGGCGGGACGCAGCTCGCCCGCTCAGTCCTGTGCTGTGCGCGAGGACAACTGGGTTTGATTTCCTTATGCGCATGCTGGAGATGATTGCCCTCTAGTGGACAGTGTTGTTATTGCCTCCTGGCTGAATAGGTTACAGTCGGTTACTGACAGGTTTTGCCTAGATGCGGTTCTGGGAATCTTTCCCATGAAGCTGTAGTAACACCACTTTCAGCATGTTTTTATTTTTTGCTTGTGAAAAAAGGCCCCATAGACAAAATGTGCCACAAGATTGACCAGTAGAAAACGTTCACACAGCGGATTTAGAGGCCAAGTTTTGGAGCAGAATGGTTGCCAGCTGTGCACTAGGTCCTGGCACCTGTATGCGTGAGAAGGTCCAGGTAAGGCCTCATGCACACGGCCGTACGCAAAACACGGATGGCATCCGTGCGCGTTCCATCACGGACAGCCTTTAATATAACTGCCTATTCTTGTCCGCAAAGTGCGGACAAGAATAGGACATTATATTTTT